>NW_026558771.1:0-121656 GCF_026930045.1 Uloborus diversus
CATCCTTATTCAGTCAGTCTGTCAGTCAGTCAGTCGGTCAGTCCTGTCCAGTCAGTTAGTCAGTCAAGCAGTCAGTCAGGTAGTCAAGCAGTCAGTCAGTCAGTGTCAGTCAGTCATTTAGTCATTCAGTCAGTCAGTGAAATAGCCAGTCAGAGAGTCAAGCAATCAGTCAGTCAGTCTCAGTCAGTCAGTGAGTCAGTCAGTCAGTATCAGTCAGTCAGTGAGTCAGTCTGTCAGTCAGGCAGTATCGGTCTGGCAGTAAGACTCCGCTCGACAGAACTCCGATAGCCTAATGGCTAGACCGCTGGTCTTCCAAGCGAGTGGCCTGGGTTCGAGTCCCAGCCGGAGCGAATATCTTCAATGTATATATTTCTTTTCTAATTTGAAAATTCTTTTTTTTTTCAATTTCTTTCCTTTGCAATTATTGATTATTTATGTAGGGAAGAAAATTCTGAGTCAGTTTAATTTTTCGACACTAAGATTTCAAAGTGTTTAAATAAACAATTACCAAGGTGCATTTTTTGTTTTTATTATATTTAAAACTCCCACCGACAGAGCTCCCATAGACTAATGGCTAGAGTGTTAGGCTTCCAAGCGAGTGGCCCTGGGTTCGAGTCCCAGCCTGAACGAAAATCTTCAATGTATACTTTTAGTTTCTAATTTGAAATTTCTTCTTTTTTTTTAATTTTTCTCTTTTGCGAATATTGATTATTTATGTAGGGAGAAAAATTCTGAGTCAGTTTAATTATTCGACCTGTAAATTTCAAAGTGTTTGAATCAATAATTACCAAGGTGCATTTTTTGTTTTTATTATATTTAAGACTTCCATCGACAGAGCTCCGATAGCCTAATGGCTAGACCGTTGGGGTTCCTAGCGCGTGGTACTGGGTTCGAGTCCCGGCCGGAAAGGAAATCTTAAATGCAAATATTTTTTTCTAATTTTATAATTCTTTTTTTTTTATTTTTCCCTTTTGCGAAGTCAGTCAGTCAGTCTGACAGTCAATCAGTCAAGCACTCAGTCATTCAGTCTCAGTCAGTCAGTCCAGTCAGTCAGTCACTCAGTCAGTCAGTTAGTCCTTCAGCCAGTCAGTCAAGCAGTCAGTCATTTAGTCTCAGTCAGTCAGTCATTCGGTCAGTCAGTCAGTCAGGCAGTCAGTCAGTCAGTCAGTCGGTCAGTCCTGTGCAGTCAGTTAGTCACTAAAGCAGTCAGTCAGTCTCAGTCAGTCAGTCAGTCAGTCAGTCTAGTCCAGTCTCAGTCAGTCAGTCAGTCAGTCTCGGTCAGTCAGTCAATCAGTCATTCAGTCAGTCAGTCAGGCAGTCAGTCAGTCGGTCAGCCTTATTCAGTCAGTCTGTCTGTCAGTCAGTCAGTCAGCCTTATTCAGTCAGTCTGTCAGTCAGTCAGTCGGTCAGTCCTGTCCAGTCAGTCAGGTAGTCAAGCAGTCAGTCAGTCAGTGTCAGTCAGTCATTTAGTCATTCAGTCAGTCAGTGAAATAGCCAGTCAGAGAGTCAAGCAGTCAGTCAGTCAGTCTCAGTCAGTCAGTTAGTCAGTCAGTCAGTCAGTCAGTCAGTCAGTCCAGTCTCAGTCAGTCAGGCAGTTAGTCAGTCAGTCTCGGTCAGTCAGTGAGTCAGTCAGTCAGTATCAGTCAGTCAGTGAGTCAGTCTGTCAGTCAGGCAGTATCAGTCAGGCAGTAAGACTCCGCTCGACAGAACTCCGATAGCCTAATGGCTAGACCGCTGGTCTTCCAAGCGAGTGGCCTGGGTTCGAGTCCAAGCCGGATCGAATATCTTCAATGTATATATTTTTTTTCTAATTTGAAAATTCTTTTTTTTTTCAATTTCTTTCCTTTGCAATTATTGATTATTTATGTAGGGAAGAAAATTCTGAGTCAGTTTCATTTTTCGACACGAAGATTTAAAAGTGTTTAAATAAACAATTACCAAGGTGCATTTTTTGTTTTTATTATATTTAAAACTCCCACCGACAGAGCTACCATAGACTAATGGCTAGAGTGTTAGGCTTCCAAGCGAGTGGCCCTGGGTTCGAGTCCCAGCCTGAACGAAAATCTTCAATGTATACTTTTAGTTTCTAATTTGAAATTTCTTCTTCTTTTTTTTTTTTAATTTTTCTCTTTTGCGAATATTGATTATTTATGTAGGGAGAAAAATTCTGAGTCAGTTTAATTATTCGACCTGTAAATTTCAAAGTGTTTGAATCAATAATTACCAAGGTGCATTTTTTGTTTTTATTATATTTAAGACTTCCATCGACAGAGCTCCGATAGCCTAATGGCTAGACCGTTGGGTTCCTAGCGCGTGGTACTGGGTTCGAGTCCCGGCCGGAAAGGAAATCTTAAATGCAAATATTTTTTTTCTAATTTTATAATTCTTTTTTTTTATTTTTCCCTTTTGCGAAGTCAGTCAGTCAGTCTGACAGTCAATCAGTCAAGCACTCAGTCATTCAGTCTCAGTCAGTCAGTCCAGTCAGTCAGTCACTCAGTCAGTCAGTTAGTCCTTCAGCCAGTCAGTCAAGCAGTCAGTCATTTAGTCTCAGTCAGTCAGTCATTCAGTCATTCAGTCAGTCAGGCAGGCAGTCAGTCAGTCAGTCAGTCGGTCAGTCCTGTGCAGTCAGTTAGTCACTAAAGCAGTCAGTCAGTCTCAGTCAGTCAGTCAGTCAGTCCAGTCCAGTCTCAGTCAGTCAGTCAGTCAGTCTCGGTCAGTCAGTCAGTCAGTCATTCAGTCAGTCAGTCAGTCAGGCAGTCAGTCAGTCGGTCAGCCTTATTCAGTCAGTCTGTCAGTCATCCTTATTCAGTCAGTCTGTCAGTCAGTCAGTCGGTCAGTCCTGTCCAGTCAGTTAGTCAGTCAAGCAGTCAGTCAGGTTGTCAAGCAGTCAGTCAGTCAGTGTCAGTCAGTCATTTAGTCATTCAGTCAGTCAGTGAAATAGCCAGTCAGAGGGTCAAGCAGTCAGTCAGTCAGTCTCAGTCAGTCAGTCAGTTAGTCAGTCAGTCAGTCAGTCAGTCAGTCAGTCCAGTCTCAGTCAGTCAGGCAGTTAGTCAGTCAGTCTCGGTCAGTCAGTTAGTCAGTCAGTCAGTATCAGTCAGTCAGTGAGTCAGTCTGTCAGTCAGGCAGTATCAGTCAGGCAGTAAGACTCCTCTCGACAGAACTCCGATAGCCTAATGGCTAGACCGCTGGTCTTCCAAGCGAGTGGCCTGGGTTCGAGTCCCAGCCGGAGCGAATATCTTCAATGTATATATTTCTTTTCTAACTTGAAAATTCTTTTTTTTTCAATTTCTTTCCTTTGCAATTATTGATTATTTATGTAGGGAAGAAAATTCTGAGTCAGTTTAATTTTTCGACACGAAGATTTCAAAGTGTTTAAATAAACAATTACCAAGGTGCATTTTTTGTTTTTATTATATTTAAAACTCCCACCGACAGAGCTCCCGTAGACTAATGGCTAGAGTGTTAGGCTTCCAAGCGAGTGGGCCCTGGGTTCGAGTCCCAGCCTGAACGAAAATCTTCAATGTATACTTTTAGTTTCTAATTTGAAATTTCTTCTTCTTTTTTTTTTAAATTTTTCTCTTTTGCGAATATTGATTATTTATGTAGGGAGAAAAATTCTGAGTCAGTTTAATTATTCGACCTGTAAATTTCAAAGTGTTTGAATCAATAATTACCAAGGTGCATTTTTTGTTTTTATTATATTTAAGACTTCCATCGACAGAGCTCCGATAGCCTAATGGCTAGACCGTTGGGTTCCTAGCGCGTGGTACTGGGTTCGAGTCCCGGCCGAAAGGAAATCTTAAATGCAAATATTTTTTTTCTAATTTTATAATTCTTTTTTTTTTATTTTTCCCTTTTGCGAAGTCAGTCAGTCAGTCTGACAGTCAATCAGTCAAGCACTCAGTCATTCAGTCTCAGTCAGTCAGTCCAGTCAGTCAGTCACTCAGTCAGTCAGTTAGTCCTTCAGCCAGTCAGTCAAGCAGTCAGTCATTTAGTCTCAGTCAGTCAGTCATTCGGTCAGTCAGTCAGTCAGGCAGTCAGTCAGTCAGTCAGTCGGTCAGTCCTGTGCAGTCAGTTAGTCACTAAAGCAGTCAGTCAGTCTCAGTCAGTCAGTCAGTCAGTCAGTCTAGTCCAGTCTCAGTCAGTCAGTCAGTCAGTCTCGGTCAGTCAGTCAATCAGTCATTCAGTCAGTCAGTCAGGCAGTCAGTCAGTCGGTCAGCCTTATTCAGTCAGTCTGTCTGTCAGTCAGTCAGTCAGCCTTATTCAGTCAGTCTGTCAGTCAGTCAGTCGGTCAGTCCTGTCCAGTCAGTCAGGTAGTCAAGCAGTCAGTCAGTCAGTGTCAGTCAGTCATTTAGTCATTCAGTCAGTCAGTGAAATAGCCAGTCAGAGAGTCAAGCAGTCAGTCAGTCAGTCTCAGTCAGTCAGTTAGTCAGTCAGTCAGTCAGTCAGTCAGTCAGTCCAGTCTCAGTCAGTCAGGCAGTTAGTCAGTCAGTCTCGGTCAGTCAGTGAGTCAGTCAGTCAGTATCAGTCAGTCAGTGAGTCAGTCTGTCAGTCAGGCAGTATCAGTCAGGCAGTAAGACTCCGCTCGACAGAACTCCGATAGCCTAATGGCTAGACCGCTGGTCTTCCAAGCGAGTGGCCTGGGTTCGAGTCCAAGCCGGATCGAATATCTTCAATGTATATATTTTTTTTCTAATTTGAAAATTCTTTTTTTTTCAATTTCTTTCCTTTGCAATTATTGATTATTTATGTAGGGAAGAAAATTCTGAGTCAGTTTCATTTTTCGACACGAAGATTTAAAAGTGTTTAAATAAACAATTACCAAGGTGCATTTTTTTGTTTTTATTATATTTAAAACTCCCACCGACAGAGCTACCATAGACTAATGGCTAGAGTGTTAGGCTTCCAAGCGAGTGGCCCTGGGTTCGAGTCCCAGCCTGAACGAAAATCTTCAATGTATACTTTTAGTTTCTAATTTGAAATTTCTTCTTCTTTTTTTTTAATTTTTCTCTTTTGCGAATATTGATTATTTATGTAGGAGAAAAATTCTGAGTCAGTTTAATTATTCGACCTGTAAATTTCAAAGTGTTTGAATCAATAATTACCAAGGTGCATTTTTTGTTTTTATTATATTTAAGACTTCCATCGACAGAGCTCCGATAGCCTAATGGCTAGACCGTTGGGTTCCTAGCGCGTGGTACTGGGTTCGAGTCCCGGCCGGAAAGGAAATCTTAAATGCAAATATTTTTTTCTAATTTTATAATTCTTTTTTTTTATTTTTCCCTTTTGCGAAGTCAGTCAGTCAGTCTGACAGTCAATCAGTCAAGCACTCAGTCATTCAGTCTCAGTCAGTCAGTCCAGTCAGTCAGTCACTCAGTCAGTCAGTTAGTCCTTCAGCCAGTCAGTCAAGCAGTCAGTCATTTAGTCTCAGTCAGTCAGTCATTCAGTCATTCAGTCAGTCAGGCAGTCAGTCAGTCAGTCAGTCAGTCGGTCAGTCCTGTGCAGTCAGTTAGTCACTAAAGCAGTCAGTCAGTCTCAGTCAGTCAGTCAGTCAGTCCAGTCCAGTCTCAGTCAGTCAGTCAGTCAGTCTCGGTCAGTCAGTCAGTCAGTCATTCAGTCAGTCAGTCAGTCAGGCAGTCAGTCAGTCGGTCAGCCTTATTCAGTCAGTCTGTCAGTCATCCTTATTCAGTCAGTCTGTCAGTCAGTCAGTCGGTCAGTCCTGTCCAGTCAGTTAGTCAGTCAAGCAGTCAGTCAGGTTGTCAAGCAGTCAGTCAGTCAGTGTCAGTCAGTCATTCAGTCAGTCAGTGAAATAGCCAGTCAGAGGGTCAAGCAGTCAGTCAGTCAGTCTCAGTCAGTCAGTCAGTTAGTCAGTCCAGTCTCAGTCAGTCAGGCAGTTAGTCAGTCAGTCTCGGTCAGTCAGTTAGTCAGTCAGTCAGTATCAGTCAGTCAGTGAGTCAGTCTGTCAGTCAGGCAGTATCAGTCAGGCAGTAAGACTCCTCTCGACAGAACTCCGATAGCCTAATGGCTAGACCGCTGGTCTTCCAAGCGAGTGGCCTGGGTTCGAGTCCCAGCCGGAGCGAATATCTTCAATGTATATATTTCTTTTCTAACTTGAAAATTCTTTTTTTTTCAATTTCTTTCCTTTGCAATTATTGATTATTTATGTAGGGAAGAAAATTCTGAGTCAGTTTAATTTTTCGACACGAAGATTTCAAAGTGTTTAAATAAACAATTACCAAGGTGCATTTTTTGTTTTTATTATATTTAAAACTCCCACCGACAGAGCTCCCGTAGACTAATGGCTAGAGTGTTTAGGCTTCCAAGCGAGTGGCCCTGGGTTCGAGTCCCAGCCTGAACGAAAATCTTCAATGTATACTTTTAGTTTCTAATTTGAAATTTCTTCTTCTTTTTTTTTTAAATTTTTCTCTTTTGCGAATATTGATTATTTATGTAGGGAGAAAAATTCTGAGTCAGTTTAATTATTCGACCTGTAAATTTCAAAGTGTTTGAATCAATAATTACCAAGGTGCATTTTTTGTTTTTTATTATATTTAAGACTTCCATCGACAGAGCACCGATAGCCTAATGGCTAGACCGTTGGGTTCCTAGCGCGTGGTACTGGGTTCGAGTCCCGGCCGGAAAGGAAATCTTAAATGCAAATATTTTTTTCTAATTTTATAATTCTTTTTTTTTTATTTTTCCCTTTTGCGAAGTCGGTCAGTCAGTCTGACAGTCAATCAGTCAAGCACTCAGTCATTCAGTCTCAGTCAGTCAGTCCAGTCAGTCAGTCACTCAGTCAGTCAGTTAGTCCTTCAGCCAGTCAGTCAAGCAGTCAGTCATTTAGTCTCAGTCAGTCAGTCATTCAGTCAGTCAGTCAGTCAGGCAGTCAGTCAGTCAGTCAGTCGGTCAGTCCTGTGCAGTCAGTTAGTCACTAAAGCAGTCAGTCAGTCTCAGTCAGTCAGTCAGTCAGTCAGTCCAGTCCAGTCTCAGAAAGTCAGTCAGTCAGTCTCGGTCAGTCAGTCAGTCAGTCAGTCAGTCAGGCAGTCAGTCAGTCGGTCAGCCTTATTCAGTCAGTCTGTCAGTCAGTCAGTCAGTCAGTCAGCCTTATTCAGTCAGTCTGTCAGTCATCCTTATTCAGTCAGTCTGTCAGTCAGTCAGTCGGTCAGTCCTGTCCAGTCAGTTAGTCAGTCAAGCAGTCAGTCAGGTAGTCAAGCAGTCAGTCAGTCAGTGTCAGTCAGTCATTTAGTCCATTCAGTCAGTCAGTGAAATAGCCAGTCAGAGAGTCAAGCAATCAGTCAGTCAGTCTCAGTCAGTCAGTGAGTCAGTCTGTCAGTCAGGCAGTATCAGTCTGGCAGTAAGACTCCGCTCGACAGAACTCCGATAGCCTAATGGCTAGACCGCTGGTCTTCCAAGCGAGTGGCCTGGGTTCGAGTCCCAGCCGGAGCGAATATCTTCAATGTATATATTTCTTTTCTAATTTGAAAATTCTTTTTTTTTTCAATTTCTTTCCTTTGCAATTATTGATTATTTATGTAGGGAAGAAAATTCTGAGTCAGTTTAATTTTTCGACACGAAGATTTCAAAGTGTTTAAATAAACAATTACCAAGGTGCATTTTTTGTTTTTATTATATTTAAAACTCCCACCGACAGAGCTCCCATAGACTAATGGCTAGAGTGTTAGGCTTCCAAACGAGTGGCCCTGGGTTCGAGTCCCAGCCTGAACGAAAATCTTCAATGTATACTTTTAGTTTCTAATTTGAAATTTCTTCTTCTTTTTTTTTTTAATTTTTCTCTTTTGCGAATATTGATTATTTATGTAGGGAGAAAAATTCTGAGTCAGTTTAATTATTCGACCTGTAAATTTCAAAGAGTTTGAATCAATAATTACCAAGGTGCATTTTTTGTTTTTATTATATTTAAGACTTCCATCGACAGAGCACCGATAGCCTAATGGCTAGACCGTTGGGTTCCTAGCGCGTGGTACTGGGTTCGAGTCCCGGCCGGAAAGGAAATCTTAAATGCAAATATTTTTTTTCTAATTTTATAATTCTTTTTTTTTATATTTTTCCCTTCTGCGAAGTCAGTCAGTCAGTCTGACAGTCAATCAGTCAAGCACTCAGTCATTCAGTCTCAGTCAATCAGTCCAGTCAGTCAGTCACTCAGTCAGTCAGTTATTCCTTCAGCCAGTCAGTCGAGCAGTCAGTCATTTAGTCTCAGTCAGTCAGTCATTCAGTCAGTCAGTCAGTCAGGCAGTCAGTCAGTCAGTCAGTCAGTCAGTCCTGTGCAGTCAGTTAGTCACTAAAGCAGTCAGTCAGTCTCAGTCAGTCAGTCAGTCAGTCAGTCCAGTCCAGTCTCAGTCAGTCAGTCAGTCAGTCTCGGTCAGTCAGTCAGTCAGTCAGTCAGGCAGTCAGTCAGTCGGTCAGCCTTATTCAGTCAGTCTGTCAGTCAGTCAGTCAGTCAGCCTTATTCAGTCAGTCTGTCAGTCATCCTTATTCAGTCAGTCTGTCAGTCAGTCAGTCGGTCAGTCCTGTCCAGTCAGTTAGTCAGTCAAGCAGTCAGTCAGGTAGTCAAGCAGTCAGTCAGTCAGTGTCAGTCAGTCATTTAGTCATTCAGTCAGTCAGTGAAATAGCCAGTCAGAGAGTCAAAAAATCAGTCAGTCAGTCTCAGTCAGTCAGTTAGTCAGTCAGTCAGTCAGTCAGTCCAGTCTCAGTCAGTCAGGCAGTTAGTCAGTCAGTCTCGGTCAGTCAGTGAGTCAGTCAGTCAGTATCAGTCAGTCAGTGAGTCAGTCTGTCAGTCAGGCAGTAGCAGTCAGGCAGTAAGACCCCGCTCGACAGAACTCCGATAGCCTAGTGGCTAGACCGCTGGTCTTCCAAGCGAGTGGCCTGGGTTCGAGTCCCAGCCGGAGCGAATATCTTCAATGTATATATTTCTTTTCTAATTTGAAAATTCTTTTTTTTTCAATTTCTTTCCTTTGCAATTATTGATTATTTATGTAGGGAAGAAAATTCTGAGTCAGTTTAATTTTTCGACACGAAGATTTCAAAGTGTTTAAATAAACAATTACCAAGGTGCATTTTTTGTTTTTATTATATTTAAAACTCCCACCGACAGAGCTCCCATCGACTAATGGCTAGAGTGTTAGGCTTCCAAGCGAGTGGCCCTGGGTTCGAGTCCCAGCCTGAACGAAAATCTTCAATGTATACTTTTAGTTTCTAATTTGAAATTTCTTCTTCTTTTTTTTTAATTTTTCTCTTTTGCGAATATTGATTATTTATGTAGGGAGAAAAATTCTGAGTCAGTTTAATTATTCGACCTGTAAATTTCAAAGTGTTTGAATCAATAATTACCAAGGTGCATTTTTTGTTTTTATTATATTTAAGACTTCCATCGACAGAGCTCCGATAGCCTAATGGCTAGACCGTTGGGTTCCTAGCGCGTGGTACTGGGTTCGAGTCCCGGCCGGAAAGGAAATCTTAAATGCAAATATTTTTTTCTAATTTTATAATTCTTTTTTTTTTATTTTTCCCTTTTGCGAAGTCAGTCAGTCAGTCTGACAGTCAATCAGTCAAGCACTCAGTCATTCAGTCTCAGTCAGTCAGTCCAGTCAGTCAGTCACTCAGTCAGTCAGTTAGTCCTTCAGCCAGTCAGTCAAGCAGTCAGTCATTTAGTCTCAGTCAGTCAGTCATTCAGTCAGTCAGTCAGTCAGGCAGTCAGTCAGTCAGTCAGTCGGTCAGTCCTGTGCAGTCAGTCAGTCTCAGTCAGTCAGTCAGTCAGTCAGTCTAGTCCAGTCTCAGTCAGTCAGTCAGTCAGTCTCGGTCAGTCAGTCAGTCAGTCAGTCAGTCAGGCAGTCAGTCAGTCAGTCAGTCGGTCAGTCCTGTGCAGTCAGTTAGTCACTAAAGCAGTCAGTCAGTCTCAGTCAGTCAGTCAGTCAGTCAGTCCAGTCCAGTCTCAGTCAGTCAGTCAGTCAGTCTCGGTCAGTCAGTCAGTCAGTCAGTCAGTCAGTCAGGCAGTCAGTCAGTCGGTCAGCCTTATTCAGTCAGTCTGTCAGTCAGTCAGTCAGTCAGCCTTATTCAGTCAGTCTGTCAGTCAGCCTTATTCAGTCAGTCTGTCAGTCATCCTTATTCAGTCAGTCTGTCAGTCAGTCAGTCGGTCAGTCCTGTCCAGTCAGTTAGTCAGTCAAGCAGTCAGTCAGGTAGTCAAGCAGTCAGTCAGTCAGTGTCAGTCAGTCATTTAGTCATTCAGTCAGTCAGTGAAATAGCCAGTCAGAGAGTCAAGCAGTCAGTCAGTCAGTCTCAGTCAGTCAGTTAGTCAGTCAGTCAGTCAGTCAGTCAGTCAGTCCAGTCTCAGTCAGTCAGGCAGTTAATCAGTCAGTCTCGGTCAGTCAGTGAGTCAGTCAGTCAGTATCAGTCAGTCAGTGAGTCAGTCTGTCAGTCAGGCAGTATCAGTCAGGCAGTAAGACTCCGCTCGACAGAACTCCGATAGCCTAATGGCTAGACCGCTGGTCTTCCAAGCGAGTGGCCTGGGTTCGAGTCCCAGCCGGAGCGAATATCTTCAATGTATATATTTCTTTTCTAATTTGAAAATTCTTTTTTTTTCAATTTCTTTCCTTTGCAATTATTGATTATTTATGTAGGGAAGAAAATTCTGAGTCAGTTTAATTTTTCGACACGAAGATTTCAAAGTGTTTAAATAAACAATTACCAAGGTGCATTTTTTGTTTTTATCATATTTAAAACTCCCACCGACAGAGCTCCCATAGACTAATGGCTAGAGTGTTAGGCTTCCAAGCGAGTGGCCCTGGGTTCGAGTCCCAGCCTGAACGAAAATCTTCAATGTATACTTTTAGTTTCTAATTTGAAATTTCTTCTTCTTTTTTTTTTAATTTTTCTCTTTTGCGAATATTGATTATTTATGTAGGGAGAAAAATTCTGAGTCAGTTTAATTATTCGACCTGTAAATTTCAAAGTGTTTGAATCAATAATTAAAAAGGTGCATTTTTTGTTTTTATTATATTTAAGACTTCTATCGACAGAGCTCCGATAGCCTAATGGCTAGACCGTTGGGTTCCTAGCGCGTGGTACTGCGTTCGAGTCCCGGCCGGAAAGGAAATCTTAAATGCAAATATTTTTTTCTAATTTTATAATTCTTTTTTTTTTATTTTTCCCTTTTGCGAAGTCAGTCAGTCAGTCTGACAGTCAATCAGTCAAGCACTCAGTCATTCAGTCTCAGTCAGTCAGTCCAGTCAGTCAGTCACTCAGTCAGTCAGTTAGTCCTTCAGCCAGTCAGTCAAGCAGTCAGTCATTTAGTCTCATTCAGTCAGTCATTCAGTCAGTCAGTCAGTCAGGCAGTCAGTCAGTCAGTCAGTCGGTCAGTCCTGTGCAGTCAGTTAGTCACTAAAGCAGTCAGTCAGTCTCAGTCAGTCAGTCAGTCAGTCAGTCCAGTCCAGTCTCAGTCAGTCAGTCTCGGTCAGTCAGTCAGTCAGTCATTCAGTCAGTCAGTCAGTCAGGCAGTCAGTCAGTCGGTCAGCCTTATTCAGTCAGTCTGTCAGTCAGTCAGCCTTATTCAGTCAGTCTGTCAGTCATCCTTATTCAGTCAGTCTGTCAGTCAGTCAGTCGGTCAGTCCTGTCCAGTCAGTTAGTCAGTCAAGCAGTCAGTCAGGTAGTCAAGCAGTCAGTCAGTCAGTGTCAGTCAGTCATTTAGTCATTCAGTCAGTCAGTGAAATAGCCAGTCAGAGAGTCAAGCAGTCAGTCAGTCAGTCTCAGTCAGTCAGTTAGTCAGTCAGTCAGTCAGTCAGTCAGTCAGTCCAGTCTCAGTCAGTCAGGCAGTTAGTCAGTCAGTCTCGGTCAGTCAGTGAGTCAGTCAGTCAGTCTCAGTCAGTCAGTTAGTCAGTCAGTCAGTCAGTCAGTCAGTCCAGTCTCAGTCAGTCAGGCAGTTAGTCAGTCAGTCTCGGTCAGTCAGTGAGTCAGTCAGTCAGTATCAGTCAGTCAGTGAGTCAGTCTGTCAGTCAGGCAGTATCAGTCAGGCAGTAAGACTCCGCTCGACAGAACTCCGATAGCCTAATGGCTGGACCGCTGGTCTTCCAAGCGAGTGACCTGGGTTCGAGTCCCAGCCGGAGCGAATATCTTCAATGTATATATTTCTTTTCTAATTTGAAAATTCTTTTTTTTTTCAATTTCTTTCCTTTGCAATTATTGATTATTTATGTAGGGAAGAAAATTCTGAGTCAGTTTAATTTTTCGACACGAAGATTTCAAAGTGTTTAAATAAACAATTACCAAGGTGCATTTTTTGTTTTTATTATATTTAAAACTCCCACCGACAGAGCTCCCATAGACTGATGGCTAGAGTGTTAGGCTTCCAAGCGAGTGGCCCTGGGTTCGAGTCCCAGCCTGAACGAAAATCTTCAATGTATACTTTTAGATTCTAATTTGAAATTTCTTCTTCTTTTTTTTTAAATTTTTCTCTTTTGCGAATATTGATTATTTATGTAGGGAGAAAAATTCTGAGTCAGTTTAATTATTCGACCTGTAAATTTCAAAGTGTTTGAATCAATAATTACCAAGGTGCATTTTTTGTTTTTATTATATTTAAGACTTCCATCGACAGAGCACCGATAGCCTAATGGCTAGACCGTTGGGTTCCTAGCGCGTGGTACTGGGTTCGAGTCCCGGCCGGAAAGGAAATCTTAAATGCAAATATTTTTTTCTAATTTTATAATTCTTTTTTTTTTATTTTTCCCTTCTGCGAAGTCAGTCAGTCAGTCAGTCAGGCAGTCAGTCAGTCGGTCAGCCTTATTCAGTCAGTCTGTCAGTCAGTCAGTCAGTCAGCCTTATTCAGTCAGTCTGTCAGTCATCCTTATTCAGTCAGTCTGTCAGTCAGTCAGTCGGTCAGTCCTGTCCAGTCAGTTAGTCAGTCAAGCAGTCAGTCAGTCAGTGTCAGTCAGTCATTTAGTCATTCAGTCAGTCAGTGAAATAGCCAGTCAGAGAGTCAAGCAGTCAGTCAGTCAGTCTCAGTCAGTCAGTTAGTCAGTCAGTCAGTCAGTCAGTCAGTCAGTCCAGTCTCAGTCAGTCAGGCAGTTAGTCAGTCAGTCTCGGTCAGTCAGTGAGTCAGTCAGTCAGTATCAGTCAGTCAGTGAGTCAGTCTGTCAGTCAGGCAGTATCAGTCAGGCAGTAAGACTCCGCTCGACAGAACTCCGATAGCCTAATGGCTGGACCGCTGGTCTTCCAAGCGAGTGACCTGGGTTCGAGTCCCAGCCGGAGCGAATATCTTCAATGTATATATTTCTTTTCTAATTTGAAAATTCTTTTTTTTTTCAATTTCTTTCCTTTGCAATTATTGATTATTTATGTAGGGAAGAAAATTCTGAGTCAGTTTAATTTTTCGACACGAAGATTTCAAAGTGTTTAAATAAACAATTACCAAGGTGCATTTTTTGTTTTTATTATATTTAAAACTCCCACCGACAGAGCTCCCATAGACTGATGGCTAGAGTGTTAGGCTTCCAAGCGAGTGGCCCTGGGTTCGAGTCCCAGCCTGAACGAAAATCTTCAATGTATACTTTTAGATTCTAATTTGAAATTTCTTCTTCTTTTTTTTTAAATTTTTCTCTTTTGCGAATATTGATTATTTATGTAGGGAGAAAAATTCTGAGTCAGTTTAATTATTCGACCTGTAAATTTCAAAGTGTTTGAATCAATAATTACCAAGGTGCATTTTTTGTTTTTATTATATTTAAGACTTCCATCGACAGAGCACCGATAGCCTAATGGCTAGACCGTTGGGTTCCTAGCGCGTGGTACTGGGTTCGAGTCCCGGCCGGAAAGGAAATCTTAAATGCAAATATTTTTTTCTAATTTTATAATTCTTTTTTTTTTTATTTTTCCCTTCTGCGAAGTCAGTCAGTCAGTCAGTCAGGCAGTCAGTCAGTCGGTCAGCCTTATTCAGTCAGTCTGTCAGTCAGTCAGTCAGTCAGCCTTATTCAGTCAGTCTGTCAGTCATCCTTATTCAGTCAGTCTGTCAGTCAGTCAGTCGGTCAGTCCTGTCCAGTCAGTTAGTCAGTCAAGCAGTCAGTCAGTCAGTGTCAGTCAGTCATTTAGTCATTCAGTCAGTCAGTGAAATAGCCAGTCAGAGAGTCAAAAAATCAGTCAGTCAGTCTCAGTCAGTCAGTTAGTCAGTCAGTCAGTCAGTCAGTCAGTCAGTCCAGTCTCAGTCAGTCAGGCAGTTAGTCAGTCAGTCTCGGTCAGTCAGTGAGTCAGTCAGTCAGTATCAGTCAGTCAGTGAGTCAGTCTGTCAGTCAGGCAGTATCAGTCAGGCAGTAAGACTCCGCTCGACAGAACTCCGATAGCCTAATGGCTGGACCGCTGGTCTTCCAAGCGAGTGGCCTGGGTTCGAGTCCCAGCCGGAGCGAATATCTTCAATGTATATATTTCTTTTCTAATTTGAAAATTCTTTTTTTTTTCAATTTCTTTCCTTTGCAATTATTGATTATTTATGTAGGGAAGAAAATTCTGAGTCAGTTTAATTTTTCGACACGAAGATTTCAAAGTGTTTAAATAAACAATTACCAAGGTGCATTTTTTGTTTTTATTATATTTAAGACTTCCATCGACAGAGCTCCGATAGCCTAATGGCTAGACCGTTGGGTTCCTAGCGCGTGGTACTGGGTTCGAGTCCCGGCCGGAAAGGAAATCTTAAATGCAAATATTTTTTTCTAATTTTATAATTCTTTTTTTTTTATTTTTCCCTTTTGCGAAGTCAGTCAGTCAGTCTGACAGTCAATCAGTCAAGCACTCAGTCATTCAGTCTCAGTCAGTCAGTCCAGTCAGTCAGTCACTCAGTCAGTCAGTTAGTCCTTCAGCCAGTCAGTCAAGCAGTCAGTCATTAGTCTCAGTCAGTCAGTCATTCAGTCAGTCTGTCAGTCAGGCAGGCAGTCAGTCAGTCAGCCAGTCGGTCAGTCCTGTGCAGTCAGTTAGTCACTAAAGCAGTCAGTCAGTCTCAGTCAGTCAGGCAGGCAGTCAGTCAGTCAGTCAGTCGGTCAGTCCTGTGCAGTCAGTTAGTCACTAAAGCAGTCAGTCAGTCTCAGTCAGTCAGTCAGTCAGTCAGTCCAGCCCAGTCTCAGTCAGTCAGTCAGTCAGTCTCGGTCAGTCAGTCAGTCAGTCATTCAGTCAGTCAGTCAGTCAGGCAGTCAGTCAGTCGGTCAGCCTTATTCAGTCAGTCTGTCAGTCATCCTTATTCAGTCAGTCTGTCAGTCAGTCAGTCGGTCAGTCCTGTCCAGTCAGTTAGTCAGTCAAGCAGTCAGTCAGGTAGTCAAGCAGTCAGTCAGTCAGTGTCAGTCAGTCATTTAGTCATTCAGTCAGTCAGTGTCAGTCAGTCATTTAGTCATTCAGTCAGTCAGTGAAATAGCCAGTCAGAGAGTCAAGCAGTCAGTCAGTCAGTCTCAGTCAGTCAGTCAGTTAGTCAGTCAGTCAGTCAGTCAGTCAGTCAGTCCAGTCTCAGTCAGTCAGGCAGTTAGTCAGTCAGTCTCGGTCAGTCAGTTAGTCAGTCAGTCAGTATCAGTCAGTCAGTGAGTCAGTCTGTCAGTCAGGCAGTATCAGTCAGGCAGTAAGACTCCTCTCGACAGAACTCCGATAGCCTAATGGCTAGACCGCTGGTCTTCCAAGCGAGTGGCCTGGGTTCGAGTCCCAGCCGGAGCGAATATCTTCAATGTATATATTTCTTTTCTAATTTGAAAATTCTTTTTTTTTTCAATTTCTTTCCTTTGCAATTATTGATTATTTATGTAGGGAAGAAAATTCTGAGTCAGTTTAATTTTTCGACACGAAGATTTCAAAGTGTTTAAATAAACAATTACCAAGGTGCATTTTTTGTTTTTATTATATTTAAAACTCCCACCGACAGAGCTCCCGTAGACTAATGGCTAGAGTGTTAGGCTTCCAAGCGAGTGGCCCTGGGTTCGAGTCCCAGCCTGAACGAAAATCTTCAATGTATACTTTTAGTTTCTAATTTGAAATTTCTTCTTCTTTTTTTTTTTTATTTTTTCTCTTTTGCGAATATTGATTATTTATGTAGGGAGAAAAATTCTGAGTCAGTTTAATTATTCGACCTGTAAATTTCAAAGTGTTTGAATCAATAATTACCAAGGTGCATTTTTTGTTTTTATTATATTTAAGACTTCCATCGACAGAGCACCGATAGCCTAATGGCTAGACCGTTGGGTTCCTAGCGCGTGGTACTGGGTTCGAGTCCCGGCCGGAAAGGAAATCTTAAATGCAAATATTTTTTTCTAATTTTATAATTCTTTTTTTTTTATTTTTCCCTTTTGCGAAGTCGGTCAGTCAGTCTGACAGTCAATCAGTCAAGCACTCAGTCATTCAGTCTCAGTCAGTCAGTCCAGTCAGTCAGTCACTCAGTCAGTCAGTTAGTCCTTCAGCCAGTCAGTCAAGCAGTCAGTCATTTAGTCTCAGTCAGTCAGTCATTCAGTCAGTCAGTCAGTCAGGCAGTCAGTCAGTCAGTCAGTCGGTCAGTCCTGTGCAGTCAGTTAGTCACTAAAGCAGTCAGTCAGTCTCAGTCAGTCAGTCAGTCAGTCAGTCAGTCCAGTCCAGTCTCGGTCAGTCAGTCAGTCAGTCAGTCAGGCAGTCAGTCAGTCGGTCAGCCTTATTCAGTCAGTCTGTCAGTCAGTCAGTCAGTCAGCCTTATTCAGTCAGTCTGTCAGTCATCCTTATTCAGTCAGTCTGTCAGTCAGTCAGTCGGTCAGTCCTGTCCAGTCAGTTAGTCAGTCAAGCAGTCAGTCAGGTAGTCAAGCAGTCAGTCAGTCAGTGTCAGTCAGTCATTTAGTCATTCAGTCAGTCAGTGAAATAGCCAGTCAGAGAGTCAAGCAGTCAGTCAGTCAGTCTCAGTCAGTCAGTCAGTTAGTCAGTCAGTCAGTCAGTCAGTCAGTCAGTCCAGTCTCAGTCAGTCAGGCAGTTAGTCAGTCAGTCTCGGTCAGTCAGTTAGTCAGTCAGTCAGTATCAGTCAGTCAGTGAGTCAGTCTGTCAGTCAGGCAGTATCAGTCAGGCAGTAAGACTCCTCTCGACAGAACTCCGATAGCCTAATGGCTAGACCGCTGGTCTTCCAAGCGAGTGGCCTGGGTTCGAGTCCCAGCCGGAGCGAATATCTTCAATGTATATATTTCTTTTCTAATTTGAAAATTCTTTTTTTTTTCAATTTCTTTCCTTTGCAATTATTGATTATTTATGTAGGGAAGAAAATTCTGAGTCAGTTTAATTTTTCGACACGAAGATTTCAAAGTGTTTAAATAAACAATTACCAAGGTGCATTTTTTGTTTTTATTATATTTAAAACTCCCACCGACAGAGCTCCCGTAGACTAATGGCTAGAGTGTTAGGCTTCCAAGCGAGTGGCCCTGGGTTCGAGTCCCAGCCTGAACGAAAATCTTCAATGTATACTTTTAGTTTCTAATTTGAAATTTCTTCTTCTTTTTTTTTTATTTTTTCTCTTTTGCGAATATTGATTATTTATGTAGGGAGAAAAATTCTGAGTCAGTTTAATTATTCGACCTGTAAATTTCAAAGTGTTTGAATCAATAATTACCAAGGTGCATTTTTTGTTTTTATTATATTTAAGACTTCCATCGACAGAGCACCGATAGCCTAATGGCTAGACCGTTGGGTTCCTAGCGCGTGGTACTGGGTTCGAGTCCCGGCCGGAAAGGAAATCTTAAATGCAAATATTTTTTTCTAATTTTATAATTCTTTTTTTTTTATTTTTCCCTTTTGCGAAGTCGGTCAGTCAGTCTGACAGTCAATCAGTCAAGCACTCAGTCATTCAGTCTCAGTCAGTCAGTCCAGTCAGTCAGTCACTCAGTCAGTCAGTTAGTCCTTCAGCCAGTCAGTCAAGCAGTCAGTCATTTAGTCTCAGACAGTCAGTCATTCAGTCAGTCAGTCAGTCAGGCAGTCAGTCAGTCAGTCAGTCGGTCAGTCCTGTGCAGTCAGTTAGTCACTAAAGCAGTCAGTCAGTCTCAGTCAGTCAGTCAGTCAGTCAGTCCAGTCCAGTCTCGGTCAGTCAGTCAGTCAGTCAGTCAGGCAGTCAGTCAGTCGGTCAGCCTTATTCAGTCAGTCTGTCAGTCAGTCAGTCAGTCAGCCTTATTCAGTCAGTCTGTCAGTCATCCTTATTCAGTCAGTCTGTCAGTCAGTCAGTCGGTCAGTCCTGTCCAGTCAGTTAGTCAGTCAAGCAGTCAGTCAGGTAGTCAAGCAGTCAGTCAGTCAGTGTCAGTCAGTCATTTAGTCATTCAGTCAGTCAGTGAAATAGCCAGTCAGAGAGTCAAGCAGTCAGTCAGTCAGTCTCAGTCAGTCAGTTAGTCAGTCAGTCAGTCAGTCAGTCAGTCAGTCCAGTCTCAGTCAGTCAGGCAGTTAGTCAGTCAGTCTCGGTCAGTCAGTGAGTCAGTCAGTCAGTATCAGTCAGTCAGTGAGTCAGTCTGTCAGTCAGGCAGTATCAGTCAGGCAGTAAGACTCCGCTCGACAGAACTCAAATAGCCTAATGGCTGGACCGCTGGTCTTCCAAGCGAGTGGCCTGGGTTCGAGTCCCAGCCGGAGCGAATATCTTCAATGTATATATTTCTTTTCTAATTTGAAAATTCTTTTTTTTTTCAATTTCTTTCCTTTGCAATTATTGATTATTTATGTAGGGAAGAAAATTCTGAGTCAGTTTAATTTTTCGACACGAAGATTTCAAAGTGTTTAAATAAACAATTACCAAGGTGCATTTTTTGTTTTTATTATATTTAAAACTCCCACCGACAGAGCTCCCATAGACTGATGGCTAGAGTGTTAGGCTTCCAAGCGAGTGGCCCTGGGTTCGAGTCCCAGCCTGAACGAAAATCTTCAATGTATACTTTTAGTTTCTAATTTGAAATTTCTTCTTCTTTTTTTTTTAATTTTTCTCTTTTGCGAATATTGATTATTTATGTAGGGAGAAAAATTCTGAGTCAGTTTAATTATTCGACCTGTAAATTTCAAAGTGTTTGAATCAATAATTACCAAGGTGCATTTTTTGTTTTTATTATATTTAAGACTTCCATCGATAGAGCACCGATAGCCTAATGGCTAGACCGTTGGGTTTCTAGCGCGTGGTACTGGGTTCGAGTCCCGGCCGGAAAGGAAATCTTAAATGCAAATATTTTTTTCTAATTTTATAATTCTTTTTTTTTATTTTTCCCTTCTGCGAAGTCAGTCAGTCAGTCTGACAGTCAATCAGTCAAGCACTCAGTCATTCAGTCTCAGTCAGTCAGTCCAGTCAGTCAGTCACTCAGTCAGTCAGTTATTCCTTCAGCCAGTCAGTCAAGCAGTCAGTCATTTAGTCTCAGTCAGTCAGTCATTCAGTCAGTCAGTCAGTCAGGCAGTCAGTCAGTCAGTCAGTCGGTCAGTCCTGTGCAGTCAGTTAGTCACTAAAGCAGTCAGTCAGTCTCAGTCAGTCAGTCAGTCAGTCAGTCCAGTCCAGTCTCAGTCAGTCAGTCAGTCAGTCTCGGTCAGTCAGTCAGTCAGTCAGTCAGTCAGTCAGGCAGTCAGTCAGTCGGTCAGCCTTATTCAGTCAGTCTGTCAGTCAGTCAGTCAGTCAGCCTTATTCAGTCAGTCTGTCAGTCATCCTTATTCAGTCAGTCTGTCAGTCAGTCAGTCGGTCAGTCCTGTCCAGTCAGTTAGTCAGTCAAGCAGTCAGTCAGGTAGTCAAGCAGTCAGTCAGTCAGTGTCAGTCAGTCATTTAGTCATTCAGTCAGTCAGTGAAATAGCCAGTCAGAGAGTCAAAAAATCAGTCAGTCAGTCTCAGTCAGTCAGTTAGTCAGTCAGTCAGTCAGTCAGTCAGTCAGTCCAGTCTCAGTCAGTCAGGCAGTTAGTCAGTCAGTCTCGGTCAGTCAGTGAGTCAGTCAGTCAGTATCAGTCAGTCAGTGAGTCAGTCTGTCAGTCAGGCAGTATCAGTCAGGCAGTAAGACTCCGCTCGACAGAACTCCGATAGCCTAATGGCTGGACCGCTGGTCTTCCAAGCGAGTGGCCTGGGTTCGAGTCCCAGCCGGAGCGAATATCTTCAATGTATATATTTCTTTTCTAATTTGAAAATTCTTTTTTTTTTCAATTTCTTTCCTTTGCAATTATTGATTATTTATGTAGGGAAGAAAATTCTGAGTCAGTTTAATTTTTCGACACGAAGATTTCAAAGTGTTTAAATAAACAATTACCAAGGTGCATTTTTTGTTTTTATTATATTTAAGACTTCCATCGACAGAGCTCCGATAGCCTAATGGCTAGACCGTTGGGTTCCTAGCGCGTGGTACTGGGTTCGAGTCCCGGCCGGAAAGGAAATCTTAAATGCAAATATTTTTTTCTAATTTTATAATTCTTTTTTTTTTATTTTTCCCTTTTGCGAAGTCAGTCAGTCAGTCTGACAGTCAATCAGTCAAGCACTCAGTCATTCAGTCTCAGTCAGTCAGTCCAGTCAGTCAGTCACTCAGTCAGTCAGTTAGTCCTTCAGCCAGTCAGTCAAGCAGTCAGTCATTAGTCTCAGTCAGTCAGTCATTCAGTCAGTCTGTCAGTCAGGCAGGCAGTCAGTCAGTCAGTCAGTCGGTCAGTCCTGTGCAGTCAGTTAGTCACTAAAGCAGTCAGTCAGTCTCAGTCAGTCAGGCAGGCAGTCAGTCAGTCAGTCAGTCGGTCAGTCCTGTGCAGTCAGTTAGTCACTAAAGCAGTCAGTCAGTCTCAGTCAGTCAGTCAGTCAGTCAGTCCAGTCCAGTCTCAGTCAGTCAGTCAGTCAGTCTCGGTCAGTCAGTCAGTCAGTCATTCAGTCAGTCAGTCAGTCAGGCAGTCAGTCAGTCGGTCAGCCTTATTCAGTCAGTCTGTCAGTCATCCTTATTCAGTCAGTCTGTCAGTCAGTCAGTCGGTCAGTCCTGTCCAGTCAGTTAGTCAGTCAAGCAGTCAGTCAGGTAGTCAAGCAGTCAGTCAGTCAGTGTCAGTCAGTCATTTAGTCATTCAGTCAGTCAGTGAAATAGCCAGTCAGAGAGTCAAGCAGTCAGTCAGTCAGTCTCAGTCAGTCAGTCAGTTAGTCAGTCAGTCAGTCAGTCAGTCAGTCAGTCAGTCCAGTCTCAGTCAGTCAGGCAGTTAGTCAGTCAGTCTCGGTCAGTCAGTTAGTCAGTCAGTCAGTATCAGTCAGTCAGTGAGTCAGTCTGTCAGTCAGGCAGTATCAGTCAGGCAGTAAGACTCCTCTCGACAGAACTCCGATAGCCTAATGGCTAGACCGCTGGTCTTCCAAGCGAGTGGCCTGGGTTCGAGTCCCAGCCGGAGCGAATATCTTCAATGTATATATTTCTTTTCTAATTTGAAAATTCTTTTTTTTTTCAATTTCTTTCCTTTGCAATTATTGATTATTTATGTAGGGAAGAAAATTCTGAGTCAGTTTAATTTTTCGACACGAAGATTTCAAAGTGTTTAAATAAACAATTACCAAGGTGCATTTTTTGTTTTTATTATATTTAAAACTCCCACCGACAGAGCTCCCGTAGACTAATGGCTAGAGTGTTAGGCTTCCAAGCGAGTGGCCCTGGGTTCGAGTCCCAGCCTGAACGAAAATCTTCAATGTATACTTTTAGTTTCTAATTTGAAATTTCTTCTTCTTTTTTTTTTATTTTTTCTCTTTTGCGAATATTGATTATTTATGTAGGGAGAAAAATTCTGAGTCAGTTTAATTATTCGACCTGTAAATTTCAAAGTGTTTGAATCAATAATTACCAAGGTGCATTTTTTGTTTTTATTATATTTAAGACTTCCATCGACAGAGCACCGATAGCCTAATGGCTAGACCGATAAGTTCCTAGCGCGTGGTACTGGGTTCGAGTCCCGGCCGGAAAGGAAATCTTAAATGCAAATATTTTTTTCTAATTTTATAATTCTTTTTTTTTTTATTTTTCCCTTTTGCGAAGTCGGTCAGTCAGTCTGACAGTCAATCAGTCAAGCACTCAGTCATTCAGTCTCAGTCAGTCAGTCCAGTCAGTCAGTCACTCAGTCAGTCAGTTAGTCCTTCAGCCAGTCAGTCAAGCAGTCAGTCATTTAGTCTCAGTCAGTCAGTCATTCAGTCAGTCAGTCAGTCAGGCAGTCAGTCAGTCAGTCAGTCGGTCAGTCCTGTGCAGTCAGTTAGTCACTAAAGCAGTCAGTCAGTCTCAGTCAGTCAGTCAGTCAGTCAGTCCAGTCCAGTCTCGGTCAGTCAGTCAGTCAGTCAGTCAGGCAGTCAGTCAGTCGGTCAGCCTTATTCAGTCAGTCTGTCAGTCAGTCAGTCAGTCAGCCTTATTCAGTCAGTCTGTCAGTCATCCTTATTCAGTCAGTCTTTCAGTCAGTCAGTCGGTCAGTCCTGTCCAGTCAGTTAGTCAGTCAAGCAGTCAGTCAGGTAGTCAAGCAGTCAGTCAGTCAGTGTCAGTCAGTCATTTAGTCATTCAGTCAGTCAGTGAAATAGCCAGTCAGAGAGTCAAGCAGTCAGTCAGTCAGTCTCAGTCAGTCAGTTAGTCAGTCAGTCAGTCAGTCAGTCCAGTCTCAGTCAGTCAGGCAGTTAGTCAGTCAGTCTCGGTCAGTCAGTGAGTCAGTCAGTCAGTATCAGTCAGTCAGTGAGTCAGTCTGTCAGTCAGGCAGTATCAGTCAGGCAGTAAGACTCCGCTCGACAGAACTCAAATAGCCTATTGGCTGGACCGCTGGTCTTCCAAGCGAGTGGCCTGGGTTCGAGTCCCAGCCGGAGCGAATATCTTCAATGTATATATTTCTTTTCTAATTTGAAAATTCTTTTTTTTTTTCAATTTCTTTCCTTTGCAATTATTGATTATTTATGTAGGGAAGAAAATTCTGAGTCAGTTTAATTTTTCGACACGAAGATTTCAAAGTGTTTAAATAAACAATTACCAAG
The DNA here is from genome assembly GCF_026930045.1 of Uloborus diversus. Classification (NCBI taxonomy): domain Eukaryota; kingdom Metazoa; phylum Arthropoda; class Arachnida; order Araneae; family Uloboridae; genus Uloborus; species Uloborus diversus. The sequence goes on from NW_026558771.1 coordinate 22,925, forward strand.
GTGCATTTTTTGTTTTTATTATATTTAAAACTCCCAGCGACAGAGCTCCCATAGACTGATGGCTAGAGTGTTAGGCTTCCAAGCGAGTGGCCCTGGGTTCGAGTCCCAGCCTGAACGAAAATCTTCAATGTATACTTTTAGTTTCTAATTTGAAATTTCTTCTTCTTTTTTTTTTAATTTTTCTCTTTTGCGAATATTGATTATTTATGTAGGGAGAAAAATTCTGAGTCAGTTTAATTATTCGACCTGTAAATTTCAAAGTGTTTGAATCAATAATTACCAAGGTGCATTTTTTGTTTTTATTATATTTAAGACTTCCATCGACAGAGCACCGGTAGCCTAATGGCTAGACCGTTGGGTTTCTAGCGCGTGGTACTGGGTTCGAGTCCCGGCCGGAAAGGAAATCTTAAATGCAAATATTTTTTTCTAATTTTATAATTCTTTTTTTTTATTTTTCCCTTCTGCGAAGTCAGTCAGTCAGTCTGACAGTCAATCAGTCAAGCACTCAGTCATTCAGTCTCAGTCAGTCAGTCCAGTCAGTCAGTCACTCAGTCAGTCAGTTATTCCTTCAGCCAGTCAGTCAAGCAGTCAGTCATTTAGTCTCAGTCAGTCAGTCATTCAGTCAGTCAGTCAGTCAGGCAGTCAGTCAGTCAGTCAGTCGGTCAGTCCTGTGCAGTCAGTTAGTCACTAAAGCAGTCAGTCAGTCTCAGTCAGTCAGTCAGTCAGTCAGTCCAGTCCAGTCTCAGTCAGTCAGTCAGTCAGTCTCGGTCAGTCAGTCAGTCAGTCAGTCAGTCAGTCAGGCAGTCAGTCAGTCGGTCAGCCTTATTCAGTCAGTCTGTCAGTCAGTCAGTCAGTCAGCCTTATTCAGTCAGTCTGTCAGTCATCCTTATTCAGTCAGTCTGTCAGTCAGTCAGTCGGTCAGTCCTGTCCAGTCAGTTAGTCAGTCAAGCAGTCAGTCAGGTAGTCAAGCAGTCAGTCAGTCAGTGTCAGTCAGTCATTTAGTCATTCAGTCAGTCAGTGAAATAGCCAGTCAGAGAGTCAAGCATTCAGTCAGTCAGTCTCAGTCAGTCAGTTATTCAGTCAGTCAGTCAGTCAGTCCAGTCTCAGTCAGTCAGGCAGTTAGTCAGTCAGTCTCGGTCAGTCAGTGAGTCAGTCAGTCAGTATCAGTCAGTCAGTGAGTCAGTCTGTCAGTCAGGCAGTATCAGTCAGGCAGTAAGACTCCGCTCGACAGAACTCAAATAGCCTAATGGCTGGACCGCTGGTCTTCCAAGCGAGTGGCCTGGGTTCGAGTCCCAGCCGGAGCGAATATCTTCAATGTATATATTTCTTTTCTAATTTGAAAATTCTTTTTTTTTTCAATTTCTTTCCTTTGCAATTATTGATTATTTATGTAGGGAAGAAAATTCTGAGTCAGTTTAATTTTTCGACACGAAGATTTCAAAGTGTTTAAATAAACAATTACCAAGGTGCATTTTTTGTTTTTATTATATTTAAAACTCCCACCGACAGAGCTCCCATAGACTGATGGCTAGAGTGTTAGGCTTCCAAGCGAGTGGCCCTGGGTTCGAGTCCCAGCCTGAACGAAAATCTTCAATGTATACTTTTAGTTTCTAATTTGAAATTTCTTCTTCTTTTTTTTTTAATTTTTCTCTTTTGCGAATATTGATTATTTATGTAGGGAGAAAAATTCTGAGTCAGTTTAATTATTCGACCTGTAAATTTCAAAGTGTTTGAATCAATAATTACCAAGGTGCATTTTTTGTTTTTATTATATTTAAGACTTCCATCGACAGAGCACCGATAGCCTAATGGCTAGACCGTTGGGTTTCTAGCGCGTGGTACTGGGTTCGAGTCCCGGCCGGAAAGGAAATCTTAAATGCAAATATTTTTTTCTAATTTTATAATTCTTTTTTTTTATTTTTCCCTTCTGCGAAGTCAGTCAGTCAGTCTGACAGTCAATCAGTCAAGCACTCAGTCATTCAGTCTCAGTCAGTCAGTCCAGTCAGTCAGTCACTCAGTCAGTCAGTTATTCCTTCAGCCAGTCAGTCAAGCAGTCAGTCATTTAGTCTCAGTCAGTCAGTCATTCAGTCAGTCAGTCAGTCAGGCAGTCAGTCAGTCAGTCAGTCGGTCAGTCCTGTGCAGTCAGTTAGTCACTAAAGCAGTCAGTCAGTCTCAGTCAGTCAGTCAGTCAGTCAGTCCAGTCCAGTCTCAGTCAGTCAGTCAGTCAGTCTCGGTCAGTCAGTCAGTCAGTCAGTCAGTCAGTCAGGCAGTCAGTCAGTCGGTCAGCCTTATTCAGTCAGTCTGTCAGTCAGTCAGTCAGTCAGCCTTATTCAGTCAGTCTGTCAGTCATCCTTATTCAGTCAGTCTGTCAGTCAGTCAGTCGGTCAGTCCTGTCCAGTCAGTTAGTCAGTCAAGCAGTCAGTCAGGTAGTCAAGCAGTCAGTCAGTCAGTGTCAGTCAGTCATTTAGTCATTCAGTCAGTCAGTGAAATAGCCAGTCAGAGAGTCAAAAAATCAGTCAGTCAGTCTCAGTCAGTCAGTTAGTCAGTCAGTCAGTCAGTCAGTCAGTCAGTCCAGTCTCAGTCAGTCAGGCAGTTAGTCAGTCAGTCTCGGTCAGTCAGTGAGTAAGACTCCGCTCGACAGAACTCCGATAGCCTAATGGCTGGACCGCTGGTCTTCCAAGCGAGTGGCCTGGGTTCGAGTCCCAGCCGGAGCGAATATCTTCAATGTATATATTTCTTTTCTAATTTGAAAATTCTTTTTTTTTTCAATTTCTTTCCTTTGCAATTATTGATTATTTATGTGGGGAAGAAAATTCTGAGTCAGTTTAATTTTTCGACACGAAGATTTCAAAGTGTTTAAATAAACAATTACCAAGGTGCATTTTTTGTTTTTATTATATTTAAAACTCCCACCGACAGAGCTCCCATAGACTGATGGCTAGAGTGTTAGGCTTCCAAGCGAGTGGCCCTGGGTTCGAGTCCCAGCCTGAACGAAAATCTTCAACGTATACTTTTAGTTTCTAATTTGAAATTTCTTCTTCTTTTTTTTTTAATTTTTCTCTTTTGCGAATATTGATTATTTATGTAGGGAGAAAAATTCTGAGTCAGTTTAATTATTCGACCTGTAAATTTCAAAGTGTTTGAATCAATAATTACCAAGGTGCATTTTTTGTTTTTATTATATTTAAGACTTCTATCGACAGAGCACAGATAGCCTAATGGCTAGACCGTTGGGTTCCTAGCGCGTGGTACTGGGTTCGAGTCCCGGCCGGAAAGGAAATCTTAAATGCAAATATTTTTTTCTAATTTTATAATTCTTTTTTTTTTTATTTTTCCCTTCTGCGAAGTCAGTCAGTCAGTCTGACAGTCAATCAGTCAAGCACTCAGTCATTCAGTCTCAGTCAGTCAGTCACTCAGTCAGTCAGTTATTCCTTCAGCCAGTCAGTCAAGCAGTCAGTCATTTAGTCTCAGTCAGTCAGTCATTCAGTCAGTCAGTCAGTCAGGCAGTCAGTCAGTCGGTCAGCCTTATTCAGTCAGTCTGTCAGTCAGTCAGTCAGTCAGCCTTATTCAGTCAGTCTGTCAGTCATCCTTATTCAGTCAGTCTGTCAGTCAGTCAGTCGGTCAGTCCTGTCCAGTCAGTTAGTCAGTCAAGCAGTCAGTCAGGTAGTCAAGCAGTCAGTCAGTCAGTGTCAGTCAGTCATTTAGTCATTCAGTCAGTCAGTGAAATAGCCAGTCAGAGAGTCAAAAAATCAGTCAGTCAGTCTCAGTCAGTCAGTTAGTCAGTCAGTCAGTCAGTCAGTCAGTCAGTCCAGTCTCAGTCAGTCAGGCAGTTAGTCAGTCAGTCTCGGTCAGTCAGTGAGTCAGTCAGTCAGTATCAGTCAGTCAGTGAGTCAGTCTGTCAGTCAGGCAGTATCAGTCAGGCAGTAAGACCCCGCTCGACAGAACTCCGATAGCCTAGTGGCTAGACCGCTGGTCTTCCAAGCGAGTGGCCTGGGTTCGAGTCCAAGCCGGAGCGAATATCTTCAATGTATATATTTCTTTTCTAATTTGAAAATTCTTTTTTTTTTCAATTTCTTTCCTTTGCAATTATTGATTATTTATGTAGGGAAGAAAATTCTGAGTCAGTTTAATTTTTCGACACGAAGATTTCAAAGTGTTTAAATAAACAATTACCAAGGTGCATTTTTTGTTTTTATTATATTTAAAACTCCCACCGACAGAGCTCCCATAGACTAATGGCTAGAGTGTTAGGCTTCCAAGCGAGTGGCCCTGGGTTCGAGTCCCAGCCTGAACGAAAATCTTAAATGTATACTTTTAGTTTCTAATTTGAAATTTCTTCTTCTTTTTTTTTTTAATTTTTCTCTTTTGCGAATATTGATTATTTATGTAGGGAGAAAAATTCTGAGTCAGTTTAATTATTCGACCTGTAAATTTCAAAGTGTTTGAATCAATAATTACCAAGGTGCATTTTTTGTTTTTATTATATTTAAGACTTCCATCGAAAGAGCTCCGATAGCCTAATGGCTAGACCGTTGGGTTCCTAGCGCGTGGTACTGGGTTCGAGTCCCGGCCGGAAAGGAAATCTTAAATGCAAATATTTTTTTCTAATTTTATAATTCTTTTTTTTTTTTATTTTTCCCTTTTGCGAAGTCAGTCAGTCAGTCTGACAGTCAATCAGTCAAGCACTCAGTCATTCAGTCTCAGTCAGTCAGTCCAGTCAGTCAGTCACTCAGTCAGTCAGTTAGTCCTTCAGCCAGTCAGTCAAGCAGTCAGTCATTTAGTCTCAGTCAGTCAGTCATTCAGTCAGTCAGTCAGTCAGGCAGTCAGTCAGTCAGTCAGTCGGTCAGTCCTGTGCAGTCAGTTAGTCACTAAAGCAGTCAGTCAGTCTCAGTCAGTCAGTCAGTCAGTCAGTCTAGTCCAGTCTCAGTCAGTCAGTCAGTCAGTCTCGGTCAGTCAGTCAGTCAGTCATTCAGTCAGTCAGTCAGTCAGTCAGGCAGTCAGTCAGTCGGTCAGTCCTGTGCAGTCAGTCACTAAAGCAGTCAGTCAGTCTCAGTCAGTCAGTCAGTCAGTCAGTCCAGTCCAGTCTCAGTCAGTCAGTCAGTCAGTCAGTCTAGTCCAGTCTCAGTCAGTCAGTCAGTCAGTCTCGGTCAGTCAGTCAGTCAGTCATTCAGTCAGTCAGTCAGGCAGTCAGTCAGTCAGTCAGTCGGTCAGTCCTGTGCAGTCAGTCACTAAAGCAGTCAGTCAGTCTCAGTCAGTCAGTCAGTCAGTCAGTCCAGTCCAGTCTCAGTCAGTCAGTCAGTCAGTCTCGGTCAGTCAGTCAGTCAGTCAGTCAGTCAGTCAGGCAGTCAGTCAGTCGGTCAGCCTTATTCAGTCAGTCTGTCAGTCAGTCAGTCAGTCATCCTTATTCAGTCAGTCTGTCAGTCAGTCAGTCGGTCAGTCCTGTCCAGTCAGTTAGTCAGTCAAGCAGTCAGTCAGGTAGTCAAGCAGTCAGTCAGTCAGTGTCAGTCAGTCATTTAGTCATTCAGTCAGTCAGTGAAATAGCCAGTCAGAGAGTCAAGCAGTCAGTCAGTTAGTCAGTCAGTCAGTCAGTTAGTCAGTCAGTCAGTCAGTCAGTCAGTCAGTCCAGTCTCAGTCAGTCAGGCAGTTAATCAGTCAGTCTCGGTCAGTCAGTGAGTCAGTCAGTCAGTATCAGTCAGTCAGTGAGTCAGTCTGTCAGTCAGGCAGTATCAGTCAGGCAGTAAGACTCCGCTCGACAGAACTCCGATAGCCTAATGGCTAGACCGCTGGTCTTCCAAGCGAGTGGCCTGGGTTCGAGTCCCAGCCGGAGCGAATATCTTCAATGTATATATTTCTTTTCTAATTTGAAAATTCTTTTTTTTTTCAATTTCTTTCCTTTGCAATTATTGATTATTTATGTAGGGAAGAAAATTCTGAGTCAGTTTAATTTTTCGACACGAAGATTTCAAAGTGTTTAAATAAACAATTACCAAGGTGCATTTTTTGTTTTTATTATATTTAAAACTCCCACCGACAGAGCTCCCATAGACTAATGGCTAGAGTGTTAGGCTTCCAAGCGAGTGGCCCTGGGTTCGAGTCCCAGCCTGAACGAAAATCTTCAATGTATACTTTTAGTTTCTAATTTGAAATTTCTTCTTCTTTTTTTTTAATTTTTCTCTTTTGCGAATATTGATTATTTATGTAGGGAGAAAAATTCTGAGTCAGTTTAATAATTCGACCTGTAAATTTCAAAGTGTTTGAATCAATAATTACCAAGGTGCATTTTTTGTTTTTATTATATTTAAGACTTCCATCGACAGATTTCCGATATCCTAATGGCTAGACCGTTGGGTTCCTAGCGCGTGGTACTGGGTTCGAGTCCCGGCCGGAAAGGAAATCTTAAATGCAAATTTTTTTTCTAATTTTATAATTCTTTTTTTTTTATTTTTCCCTTTTGCGAAGTCAGTCAGTCAGTCTGACAGTCAATCAGTCAAGCACTCAGTCATTCAGTCTCAGTCAGTCAGTCCAGTCAGTCAGTCACTCAGTCAGTCAGTTAGTCCTTCAGCCAGTCAGTCAAGCAGTCAGTCATTTAGTCTCAGTCAGTCAGTCATTCAGTCAGGCAGTCAGTCGGTCAGTCCTGTGCAGTCAGTTAGTCACTAAAGCAGTCAGTCAGTCTCAGTCAGTCAGTCAGTCAGTCAGTCCAGTCCAGTCTCAGTCAGTCAGTCAGTCAGTCTCGGTCGGTCAGTCAGTCAGTCAGTCATTCAGTCAGTCAGTCAGTCAGGCAGTCAGTCAGTCGGTCAGCCTTATTCAGTCAGTCTGTCTGTCAGTCAGTCAGTCAGCCTTATTCAGTCAGTCTGTCAGTCATCCTTATTCAGTCAGTCTGTCAGTCAGTCAGTCGGTCAGTCCTGTCCAGTCAGTTAGTCAGTCAAACATTCAGTCAGGTAGTCAAGCAGTCAGTCAGTCAGTGTCAGTCAGTCATTTAGTCATTCAGTCAGTCAGTGAAATAGCCAGTCAGAGAGTCAAGCAGTCAGTCAGTCAGTCTCAGTCAGTCAGTTAGTCAGTCAGTCAGTCAGTCCAGTCTCAGTCATTCAGGCAGTTAGTCAGTCAGTCTCGGTCAGTCAGTGAGTCAGTCAGTCAGTATCAGTCAGTCAGTGAGTCAGTCTGTCAGTCAGGCAGTATCAGTCAGGCAGTAAGACTCCGCTCGACAGAACTCCGATAGCCTAATGGCTAGACCGCTGGTCTTCCAAGCGAGTGGCCTGGGTTCGAGTCCCAGCAGGAGCGAATATCTGCAATGTATATATTTCTTTTCTAATTTGAAAATTCTTTTTTTTTTCAATTTCTTTCCTTTGCAATTATTGATTATTTATGTAGGGAAGAAAATTCTGAGTCAGTTTAATTTTTCGACACGAAGATTTCAAAGTGTTTAAATAAACAATTACCAAGGTGCATTTTTTGTTTTTATAATATTTAAAACTCCCACCGACAGAGCTCCCATAGACTAATGGCTAGAGTGTTAGGCTTCCAAGCGAGTGGCCCTGGGTTCGAGTCCCAGCCTGAACGAAAATCTTCAATGTATACTTTTAGTTTCTAATTTGAAATTTCTTCTTCTTTTTTTTTTAATTTTTCCCTTTTGCGAATATTGATTATTTATGTAGGGAGAAAAATTCTGAGTCAGTTTAATTATTCGACCTGTAAATTTCAAAGTGTTTGAATCAATAATTACCAAGGTGCATTTTTTGTTTTTATTATATTTAAGACTTCCATCGACAGAGCACCGATAGCCTAATGGCTAGACCGTTGCGTTCCTAGCGCGTGGTACTGGGTTCGAGTCCCGGCCGGAAAGGAAATCTTAAATGCAAATATTTTTTTCTAATTTTATAATTCGTTTTTTTTTTATTTTTCCCTTTTGCGAAGTCAGTCAGTCAGTCTGACAGTCAATCAGTCAAGCACTCAGTCATTCAGTCTCAGTCAGTCAGTCCAGTCAGTCAGTCACTCAGTCAGTCAGTTAGTCCTTCAGCCAGTCAGTCAAGCAGTCAGTCATTTAGTCTCAGTCAGTCAGTCATTCAGTCAGTCAGTCAGTCAGGCAGTCAGTCAGTCAGTCGGTCAGTCCTGTGCAGTCAGATAGTCACTAAAGCAGTCAGTCAGTCTCAGTCAGTCAGTCAGTCAGTCAGTCCAGTCCAGTCTCAGTCAGTCAGTCAGTCAGTCTGGGTCAGTCAGTCAGTCAGTCATTCAGTCAGTCAGTCAGTCAGGCAGTCAGTCAGTCGGTCAGCCTTATTCAGTCAGTCTGTCAGTCAGTCAGTCAGTCAGCCTTATTCAGTCAGTCTGTCAGTCATCCTTATTCAGTCAGTCTGTCAGTCAGTCAGTCGGTCAGTCCTGTCCAGTCAGTTAGTCACTCAAGCAGTCAGTCAGGTAGTCAAGCAGTCAGTCAGTCAGGGTCAGTCAGTCATTTAGTCATTCAGTCAGTCAGTGAAATAGCCAGTCAGAGAGTCAAGCAGTCAGTCAGTCAGTCTCAGTCAGTCAGTTAGTCAGTCAGTCAGTCAGTCAGTCAGTCAGTCCAGTCTCAGTCAGTCAGGCAGTTAGTCAGTCAGTCTCGGTCAGTCAGTGAGTCAGTCAGTCAGTATCAGTCAGTCAGTGAGTCAGTCTGTCAGTCAGGCAGTATCAGTCAGGCAGTAAGACTCCGCTCGACAGAACTCCGATAGCCTAATGGCTAGACCGCTGGTCTTCCAAGCGAGTGGCCTGGGTTCGAGTCCCAGCCGGAGCGAATATCTTCAATGTATATATTTCTTTTCTAATTTGAAAATTCTTTTTTTTTTCAATTTCTTTCCTTTGCAATTATTGATTATTTATGTAGGGAAGAAAATTCTGAGTCAGTTTAATTTTTCGACACGAAGATTTCAAAGTGTTTAAATAAACAATTACCAAGGTGCATTTTTTGTTTTTATCATATTTAAAACTCCCACCGACAGAGCTCCCATAGACTAATGGCTAGAGTGTTAGGCTTCCAAGCGAGTGGCCCTGGGTTCGAGTCCCAGCCTGAACGAAAATCTTCAATGTATACTTTTAGTTTCTAATTTGAAATTTCTTCTTCTTTTTTTTTTTAATTTTTCTCTTTTGCGAATATTGATTATTTATGTAGGGAGAAAAATTCTGAGTCAGTTTAATTATTCGACCTGTAAATTTCAAAGTGTTTGAATCAATAATTACCAAGGTGCATTTTTTGTTTTTATTATATTTAAGACTTCTATCGACAGAGCTCCGATAGCCTAATGGCTAGACCGTTGGGTTCCTAGCGCGTGGTACTGGGTTCGAGTCCCGGCCGGAAAGGAAATCTTAAATGCAAATATTTTCTTCTAATTTTATAATTCTTTTTTTTTTTATTTTTCCCTTTTGCGAAGTCAGTCAGTCAGTCTGACAGTCAATCAGTCAAGCACTCAGTCATTCAGTCTCAGTCAGTCAGTCCAGTCAGTCAGTCACTCAGTCAGTCAGTTAGTCCTTCAGCCAGTCAGTCAAGCAGTCAGTAATTTAGTCTCAGTCAGTCAGTCATTCAGTCAGTCAGTCAGTCAGGCAGTCAGTCAGTCAGTCAGTCGGTCAGTCCTGTGCAGTCAGTTAGTCACTAAAGCAGTCAGTCAGTCTCAGTCAGTCAGTCAGTCAGTCAGTCCAGTCCAGTCTCAGTCAGTCAGTCAGTCAGTCTCGGTCGGTCAGTCAGTCAGTCAGTCATTCAGTCAGTCAGTCAGTCAGGCAGTCAGTCAGTCGGTCAGCCTTATTCAGTCAGTCTGTCTGTCAGTCAGTCAGTCAGCCTTATTCAGTCAGTCTGTCAGTCATCCTTATTCAGTCAGTCTGTCAGTCAGTCAGTCGGTCAGTCCTGTCCAGTCAGTTAGTCAGTCAAACATTCAGTCAGGTAGTCAAGCAGTCAGTCAGTGTCAGTCAGTCATTTAGTCATTCAGTCAGTCAGTGAAATAGCCAGTCAGAGAGTCAAGCAGTCAGTCAGTCAGTCTCAGTCAGTCAGTTAGTCAGTCAGTCAGTCAGTCAGTCAGTCAGTCCAGTCTCAGTCAGTCAGGCAGTTAGTCAGTCAGTCTCGGTCAGTCAGTGAGTCAGTCAGTCAGTATCAGTCAGTCAGTGAGTCAGTCTGTCAGTCAGGCAGTATCAGTCAGGCAGTAAGACTCCGCCCGACAGAACTCCGATAGCCTAATGGCTAGACCGCTGGTCTTCCAAGCGAGTGGCCTGGGTTCGAGTCCCAGCAGGAGCGAATATCTGCAATGTATATATTTCTTTTCTAATTTGAAAATTCTTTTTTTTTTTTCAATTTCTTTCCTTTGCAATTATTGATTATTTATGTAGGGAAGAAAATTCTGAGTCAGTTTAATTTTTCGACACGAAGATTTCAAAGTGTTTAAATAAACAATTACCAAGGTGCATTTTTTGTTTTTATTATATTTAAAACTCCCACCGACAGAGCTCCCATAGACTAATGGCTAGAGTGTTAGGCTTCCAAGCGAGTGGCCCTGGGTTCGAGTCCCAGCCTGAACGAAAATCTTCAATGTATACTTTTAGTTTCTAATTTGAAATTTCTTCTTCTTTTTTTTTTAATTTTTCCCTTTTGCGAATATTGATTATTTATGTAGGGAGAAAAATTCTGAGTCAGTTTAATTATTCGACCTGTAAATTTCAAAGTGTTTGAATCAATAATTACCAAGGTGCATTTTTTGTTTTTATTATATTTAAGACTTCCATCGACAGAGCACCGATAGCCTAATGGCTAGACCGTTGGGTTCCTAGCGCGTGGTACTGGGTTCGAGTCCCGGCCGGAAAGGAAATCTTAAATGCAAATATTTTTTTCTAATTTTATAATTCGTTTTTTTTTTTATTTTTCCCTTTTGCGAAGTCAGTCAGTCAGTCTGACAGTCAATCAGTCAAGCACTCAGTCATTCAGTCTCAGTCAGTCAGTCCAGTCAGTCAGTCACTCAGTCAGTCAGTTAGTCCTTCAGCCAGTCAGTCAAGCAGTCAGTCATTTAGTCTCAGTCAGTCAGTCATTCAGTCAGTCAGTCAGTCAGTCAGTCAGTCAGTCGGTCAGTCCTGTGCAGTCAGATAGTCACTAAAGCAGTCAGTCAGTCTCAGTCAGTCAGTCAGTCAGTCAGTCCAGTCCAGTCTCAGTCAGTCAGTCAGTCAGTCTGGGTCAGTCAGTCAGTCAGTCATTCAGTCAGTCAGTCAGTCAGGCAGTCAGTCAGTCGGTCAGCCTTATTCAGTCAGTCTGTCAGTCAGTCAGTCAGTCAGCCTTATTCAGTCAGTCTCTCAGTCATCCTTATTCAGTCAGTCTGTCAGTCAGTCAGTCGGTCAGTCCTGTCCAGTCAGTTAGTCACTCAAGCAGTCAGTCAGGTAGTCAAGCAGTCAGTCAGTCAGTGTCAGTCAGTCATTTAGTCATTCAGTCAGTCAGTGAAATAGCCAGTCAGAGAGTCAAGCAGTCAGTCAGTCAGTCTCAGTCAGTCAGTTAGTCAGTCAGTCAGTCAGTCAGTCAGTCAGTCCAGTCTCAGTCAGTCAGGCAGTCAGTCAGTCAGTCTCGGTCAGTCAGTGAGTCAGTCAGTCAGTATCAGTCAGTCAGTGAGTCAGTCTGTCAGTCAGGCAGTATCAGTCAGGCAGTAAGACTCCGCTCGACAGAACTCCGATAGCCTAATGGCTAGACCGCTGGTCTTCCAAGCGAGTGGCCTGGGTTCGAGTCCCAGCCGGAGCGAATATCTTCAATGTATATATTTCTTTTCTAATTTGAAAATTCTTTTTTTTTTCAATTTCTTTCCTTTGCAATTATTGATTATTTATGTAGGGAAGAAAATTCTGAGTCAGTTTAATTTTTCGACACGAAGATTTCAAAGTGTTTAAATAAACAATTACCAAGGTGCATTTTTTGTTTTTATCATATTTAAAACACCCACCGACAGAGCTCCCATAGACTAATGGCTAGAGTGTTAGGCTTCCAAGCGAGTGGCCCTGGGTTCGAGTCCCAGCCTGAACGAAAATCTTCAATGTATACTTTTAGTTTCTAATTTGAAATTTCTTCTTCTTTTTTTTTTAATTTTTCTCTTTTGCGAATATTGATTATTTATGTAGGGAGAAAAATTCTGAGTCAGTTTAATTATTCGACCTGTAAATTTCAAAGTGTTTGAATCAATAATTACCAAGGTGCATTTTTTGTTTTTATTATATTTAAGACTTCTATCGACAGAGCTCCGATAGCCTAATGGCTAGACCGTTGGGTTCCTAGCGCGTGGTACTGGGTTCGAGTCCCGGCCGGAAAGGAAATCTTAAATGCAAATATTTTCTTCTAATTTTATAATTCTTTTTTTTTTATTTTTCCCTTTTGGGAAGTCAGTCAGTCAGTCTGACAGTCAATCAGTCAAGCACTCAGTCATTCAGTCTCAGTCAGTCAGTCCAGTCAGTCAGTCACTCAGTCAGTCAGTTAGTCCTTCAGCCAGTCAGTCATTTAGTCTCAGTCAGTCAGTCATTCAGTCAGTCAGTCAGTCAGTCAGTCCAGTCTCAGTCAGTCAGGCAGTTAGTCAGTCAGTCTCGGTCAGTCAGTGAGTCAGTCAGTCAGTATCAGTCAGTCAGTGAGTCAGTCTGTCAGTCAGGCAGTATCAGTCAGGCAGTAAGACTCCGCTCAACAGAACTCCGATAGCCTAATGGCTAGACCGCTGGTCTTCCAAGCGAGTGGCCTGGGTTCGAGTCCCAGCAGGAGCGAATATCTGCAATGTATATATTTCTTTTCTAATTTGAAAATTCTTTTTTTTTTCAATTTCTTTCCTTTGCAATTATTGATTATTTATGTAGGGAAGAAAATTCTGAGTCAGTTTAATTTTTCGACACGAAGATTTCAAAGTGTTTAAATAAACAATTACCAAGGTGCATTTTTTGTTTTTATTATATTTAAAACTCCCACCGACAGAGCTCCCATAGACTAATGGCTAGAGTGTTAGGCTTCCAAGCGAGTGGCCCTGGGTTCGAGTCCCAGCCTGAACGAAAATCTTCAATGTATACTTTTAGTTTCTAATTTGAAATTTCTTCTTCTTTTTTTTTTAATTTTTCCCTTTTGCGAATATTGATTATTTATGTAGGGAGAAAAATTCTGAGTCAGTTTAATTATTCGACCTGTAAATTTCAAAGTGTTTGAATCAATAATTACCAAGGTGCATTTTTTGTTTTTATTATATTTAAGACTTCCATCGACAGAGCACCGATAGCCTAATGGCTAGACCGTTGGGTTCCTAGCGCGTGGTACTGGGTTCGAGTCCCGGCCGGAAAGGAAATCTTAAATGCAAATATTTTTTTCTAATTTTATAATTCGTTTTTTTTTTTATTTTTCCCTTTTGCGAAGTCAGTCAGTCAGTCTGACAGTCAATCAGTCAAGCACTCAGTCATTCAGTCTCAGTCAGTCAGTCCAGTGTGTCAGTCACTCAGTCAGTCAGTTAGTCCTTCAGCCAGTCAGTCAAGCAGTCAGTCATTTAGTCTCAGTCAGTCAGTCCAGTCCAGTCTCAGTCAGTCAGTCAGTCAGTCTGGGTCAGTCAGTCAGTCAGTCATTCAGTCAGTCAGTCAGTCAGGCAGTCAGTCAGTCGGTCAGCCTTATTCAGTCAGTCTGTCAGTCAGTCAGTCAGTCAGCCTTATTCAGTCAGTCTCTCAGTCATCCTTATTCAGTCAGTCTGTCAGTCAGTCAGTCGGTCAGTCCTGTCCAGTCAGTTAGTCACTCAAGCAGTCAGTCAGGTAGTCAAGCAGTCAGTCAGTCAGTGTCAGTCAGTCATTTAGTCATTCAGTCAGTCAGTGAAATAGCCAGTCAGAGAGTCAAGCAGTCAGTCAGTCAGTCTCAGTCAGTCAGTTAGTCAGTCAGTCAGTCAGTCAGTCAGTCAGTCCAGTCTCAGTCAGTCAGGCAGTCAGTCAGTCAGTCTCGGTCAGTCAGTGAGTCAGTCAGTCAGTATCAGTCAGTCAGTGAGTCAGTCTGTCAGTCAGGCAGTATCAGTCAGGCAGTAAGACTCCGCTCGACAGAACTCCGATAGCCTAATGGCTAGACCGCTGGTCTTCCAAGCGAGTGGCCTGGGTTCGAGTCCCAGCCGGAGCGAATATCTTCAATGTATATATTTCTTTTCTAATTTGAAAATTCTTTTTTTTTTCAATTTCTTTCCTTTGCAATTATTGATTATTTATGTAGGGAAGAAAATTCTGAGTCAGTTTAATTTTTCGACACGAAGATTTCAAAGTGTTTAAATAAACAATTACCAAGGTGCATTTTTTGTTTTTATTATATTTAAAACTCCCACAGACAGAGCTCCGATAGCCTAATGGCTAGACCGTTGGGCTCCTAGCGCGTGGTACTGGGTTCGAGTCCAGGCCGGAAAGGAAATCTTAAATGCAAATATTTTTTTCTAATTTTATAATTCTTTTTTTTTATTTTTCCCTTTTGCGAAGTCAGTCAGTCAGTCTGACAGTCAATCAGTCAAGCACTCAGTCATTCAGTCTCAGTCAGTCAGTCCAGTCAGTCAGTCACTCAGTCAGTCAGTTAGTCCTTTAGCCAGTCAGTCAAGCAGTCAGTCATTTAGTCTCAGTCAGTCAGTCATTCAGTCAGTCAGTCAGTCAGGCATTCAGTCAGTCAGTCAGTCGGTCAGTCCTGTGCAGTCAGTTAGTCACTAAAGCAGTCAGTCAGTCTCAGTCAGTCAGTCAGTCAGTCAGTCCAGTCCAGTCTCAGTCAGTCAGTCAGTCAGTCTCGGTCAGTCAGTCAGTCAGTCATTCAGTCAGTCAGTCAGTCAGGCAGTCAGTCAGTCGGTCAGCCTTATTCAGTCAGTCTGTCAGTCAGTCAGTCAGCCTTATTCAGTCAGTCTGTCAGTCAGTCAGTCGGTCAGTCCTGTCCAGTCAGTTAGTCAGTCAAGCAGTCAGTCAGGTAGTCAAGCAGTCAGTCAGTCAGTGTCAGTCAGTCATTTAGTCATTCAGTCAGTCAGTGAAATAGCCAGTCAGAGAGTCAAGCAGTCAGTCAGTCAGTCTCAGTCAGTCAGTTAGTCAGTCAGTCAGTCAGTCAGTCAGTCAGTCCAGTCAGCCTTATTCAGTCAGTCTGTCAGTCAGTCAGTCGGTCAGTCCTGTCCAGTCAGTTAGTCAGTCAAGCAGTCAGTCAGGTAGTCAAGCAGTCAGTCAGTCAGTGTCAGTCAGTCATTTAGTCATTCAGTCAGTCAGTGAAATAGCCAGTCAGAGAGTCAAGCAGTCAGTCAGTCAGTCTCAGTCAGTCAGTCTGTCAGTCAGTCAGTCGGTCAGTCCTGTCCAGTCAGTTAGTCAGTCAAGCAGTCAGTCAGGTAGTCAAGCAGTCAGTCAGTCAGTGTCAGTCAGTCATTTAGTCATTCAGTCAGTCAGTGAAATAGCCAGTCAGAGAGTCAAGCAGTCAGTCAGTCAGTCTCAGTCAGTCAGTTAGTCAGTCAGTCAGTCAGTCAGTCAGTCAGTCCAGTCTCAGTCAGTCAGGCAGTTAGTCAGTCAGTCTCGGTCAGTCAGTGAGTCAGTCAGTCAGTATTAGTCAGTCAGTGAGTCAGTCTGTCAGTCAGGCTGTATCAGTCAGGCAGTAAGACTCCGCTCGACAGAACTCCGATAGCCTAATGGCTAGACCGCTGGTCTTCCAAGCGAGTGGCCTGGGTTCGAGTCCCAGCCGGAGCGAATATCTTCAATGTATATATTTCTTTTCTAATTTGAAAATTCTTTTTTTTTTCAATTTCTTTCCTTTGCAATTATTGATTATTTATGTAGGGAAGAAAATTCTGAGTTAGTTTAATTTTTCGACACGAAGATTTCAAAGTGTTTAAATAAACAATTACCAAGGTGCATTTTTTGTTTTTATTATATTTAAAACTCCCACCGACAGAGCTCCCATAGACTAATGGCTAGAGTGTTAGGCTTCCAAGCGAGTGGCCCTGGGTTCGAGTCCCAGCCTGAACGAAAATCTTCAATGTATACTATTAGTTTCTAATTTGAAATTTCTTCTTCTTTTTTTTTAATTTTTCTCTTTTGCGAATATTGATTATTTATGTAGGGAGAAAAATTCTGAGTCAGTTTAATTATTCGACCTGTAAATTTCAAAGTGTTTGAATCAATAATTACCAAGGTGCATTTTTTGTTTTTATTATATTTAAGACTTCCATCGACAGAGCTCCGATAGCCTAATGGCTAGACCGTTGGGTTCCTAGCGCGTGGTACTGGGTTCGAGTCCCGGCCGGAAAGAAAATCTTAAATGCAAATATTTTTTCTCTAATTTTATAATTTTTTTTTTATTTTTCCCTTTTGCGAAGTCAGTCAGTCAGTCTGACAGTCAATCAGTCAAGCACTCAGTCATTCAGTCTCAGTCAGTCAGTCCAGTCAGTCAGTCACTCAGTCAGTCAGTTAGTCCTTCAGCCAGTCAGTCAAGCAGTCAGTCATTTAGTCTCAGTCAGTCAGTCATTCAGTCAGTCAGTCAGTCAGGCAGTCAGTCAGTCAGTCAGTCGGTCAGTCCTGTGCAGTCAGTTAGTCACTAAAGCAGTCAGTCAGTCTCAGTCAGTCAGTCAGTCAGTCAGTCCAGTCCAGTCTCAGTCAGTCAGTCTCGGTCAGTCAGTCAGTCAGTCATTCAGTCAGTCAGTCAGTCAGGCAGTCAGTCAGTCGGTCAGCCTTATTCAGTCAGTCTGTCAGTCAGTCAGTCAGTCAGCCTTATTCAGTCAGTCTGTCAGTCATCCTTATTCAGTCAGTCTGTCAGTCAGTCAGTCGGTCAGTCCTGTCCAGTCAGTTAGTCAGTCAAGCAGTCAGTCAGGTAGTCAAGCAGTCAGTCAGGTAGTCAAGCAGTCAGTCAGTCAGTGTCAGTCAGTCATTTAGTCATTCAGTCAGTCAGTGAAATAGCCAGTCAGAGAGTCAAGCAGTCAGTCAGTCAGTCTCATTCAGTCAGTTAGTCAGTCAGTCAGTCAGTCAGTCAGTCAGTCCAGTCTCAGTCAGTCAGGCAGTTAGTCAGTCAGTCTCGGTCAGTCAGTGAGTCAGTCAGTCAGTATCAGTCAGTCAGTGAGTCAGTCTGTCAGTCAGGCAGTATCAGTCAGGCAGTAAGACTCCGCTCGACAGAACTCCGATAGCCTAATGGCTAGACCGCTGGTCTTCCAAGCGAGTGGCCTGGGTTCGAGTCCCAGCCGGAGCGAATATCTTCAATGTATATATTTCTTTTCTAATTTGAAAATTCTTTTTTTTTCAATTTCTTTCCTTTGCAATTATTGATTATTTATGTAGGGAAGAAAATTCTGAGTCAGTTTAATTTTTCGACACGAAGATTTCAAAGTGTTTAAATAAACAATTACCAAGGTGCATTTTTTGTTTTTATTATGTTTAAAACTCCCACCGACAGAGCTCCGATAGCCTAATGGCTAGACCGTTGGGCTCCTAGCGCGTGGTACTGGGTTCGAGTCCCGGCCGGAAAGGAAATCTTAAATGCAAATATTTTTTTCTAATTTTATAATTCTTTTTTTTTTTTATTTTTCCCTTTTGCGAAGTCAGTCAGTCAGTCTGACAGTCAATCAGTCAAGCACTCAGTCATTCAGTCTCAGTCAGTCAGTCCAGTCAGTCAGTCACTCAGTCAGTCAGTTAGTCCTTCAGCCAGTCAGTCAAGCAGTCAGTCATTTAGTCTCAGTCAGTCAGTCATTCAGTCAGTCAGTCAGTCAGGCAGTCAGTCAGTCAGTCAGTCGGTCAGTCCTGTGCAGTCAGTTAGTCACTAAAGCAGTCAGTCAGTCTCAGTCAGTCAGTCAGTCAGTCAGTCCAGTTCAGTCTCAGTCAGTCAGTCAGTCAGTCTCGG
Source organism: Uloborus diversus (assembly GCF_026930045.1). Classification (NCBI taxonomy): domain Eukaryota; kingdom Metazoa; phylum Arthropoda; class Arachnida; order Araneae; family Uloboridae; genus Uloborus; species Uloborus diversus. Next base: position 40,728 of record NW_026558771.1, read on the forward strand.
TCAGTCAGTCAGTCAGTCATTCAGTCAGTCAGTCAGTCAGGCAGTCAGTCAGTCGGTCAGCCTTATTCAGTCAGTCTGTCAGTCAGTCAGGCAGCCTTATTCAGTCAGTCTGTCAGTCATCCTTATTCAGTCAGTCTGTCAGTCAGTCAGTCGGTCAGTCCTGTCCAGTCAGTTAGTCAGTCAAGCAGTCAGTCAGGTAGTCAAGCAGTCAGTCAGTCAGTGTCAGTCAGTCATTTAGTCATTCAGTCAGTCAGTGAAATAGCCAGTCAGAGAGTCAAGCAGTCAGTCAGTCAGTCTCAGTCAGTCAGTCTGTCAGTCAGTCAGTCGGTCAGTCCTGTCCAGTCAGTTAGTCAGTCAAGCAGTCAGTCAGGTAGTCAAGCAGTCAGTCAGTCAGTGTCAGTCAGTCATTTAGTCATTCAGTCAGTCAGTGAAATAGCCAGTCAGAGAGTCAAGCAGTCAGTCAGTCAGTCTCAGTCAGTCAGTTAGTCAGTCAGTCAGTCAGTCAGTCAGTCAGTCCAGTCTCAGTCAGTCAGGCAGTTAGTCAGTCAGTCTCGGTCAGTCAGTGAGTCAGTCAGTCAGTATTAGTCAGTCAGTGAGTCAGTCTGTCAGTCAGGCAGTATCAGTCAGGCAGTAAGACTCCGCTCGACAGAACTCCGATAGCCTAATGGCTAGACCGCTGGTCTTCCAAGCGAGTGGCCTGGGTTCGAGTCCCAGCCGGAGCGAATATCTTCAATGTATATATTTCTTTTCTAATTTGAAAATTCTTTTTTTTTTCAATTTCTTTCCTTTGCAATTATTGATTATTTATGTAGGGAAGAAAATTCTGAGTCAGTTTAATTTTTCGACACGAAGATTTCAAAGTGTTTAAATAAACAATTACCAAGGTGCATTTTTTGTTTTTATTATATTTAAAACTCCCACCGACAGAGCTCCCATAGACTAATGGCTAGAGTGTTATGCTTCCAAGCGAGTGGCCCTGGGTTCGAGTCCCAGCCTGAACGAAAATCTTCAATGTATACTATTAGTTTCTAATTTGAAATTTCTTCTTCTTTTTTTTTTAATTTTTCTCTTTTGCGAATATTGATTATTTATGTAGGGAGAAAAATTCTGAGTCAGTTTAATTATTCGACCTGTAAATTTCAAAGTGTTTGAATCAATAATTACCAAGGTGCATTTTTTGTTTTTATTATATTTAAGACTTCCATCGACAGAGCTCCGATAGCCTAATGGCTAGACCGTTGGGTTCCTAGCGCGTGGTACTGGGTTCGAGTCCCGGCCGGAAAGAAAATCTTAAATGCAAATATTTTTTTCTAATTTTATAATTTTTTTTTTTTATTTTTCCCTTTTGCGAAGTCAGTCAGTCAGTCTGACAGTCAATCAGTCAAGCACTCAGTCATTCAGTCTCAGTCAGTCAGTCCAGTCAGTCAGTCACTCAGTCAGTCAGTTAGTCCTTCAGCCAGTCAGTCAAGCAGTCAGTCATTTAGTCTCAGTCAGTCAGTCATTCAGTCAGTCAGTCAGTCAGGCAGTCAGTCAGTCAGTCAGTCGGTCAGTCCTGTGCAGTCAGTTAGTCACTAAAGCAGTCAGTCAGTCTCAGTCAGTCAGTCAGTCAGTCAGTTCAGTCCAGTCTCAGTCAGTCAGTCTCGGTCAGTCAGTCAGTCAGTCATTCAGTCAGTCAGTCAGTCAGGCAGTCAGTCAGTCGGTCAGCCTTATTCAGTCAGTCTGTCAGTCAGTCAGTCAGTCAGCCTTATTCAGTCAGTCTGTCAGTCATCCTTATTCAGTCAGTCTGTCAGTCAGTCAGTCGGTCAGTCCTGTCCAGTCAGTTAGTCAGTCAAGCAGTCAGTCAGGTAGTCAAGCAGTCAGTCAGGTAGTCAAGCAGTCAGTCAGTCAGTGTCAGTCAGTCATTTAGTCATTCAGTCAGTCAGTGAAATAGCCAGTCAGAGAGTCAAGCAGTCAGTCAGTCAGTCTCATTCAGTCAGTTAGTCAGTCAGTCAGTCAGTCAGTCAGTCAGTCCAGTCTCAGTCAGTCAGGCAGTTAGTCAGTCAGTCTCGGTCAGTCAGTGAGTCAGTCAGTCAGTATCAGTCAGTCAGTGAGTCAGTCTGTCAGTCAGGCAGTATCAGTCAGGCAGTAAGACTCCGCTCGACAGAACTCCGATAGCCTAATGGCTAGACCGCTGGTCTTCCAAGCGAGTGGCCTGGGTTCGAGTCCCAGCCGGAGCGAATATCTTCAATGTATATATTTCTTTTCTAATTTGAAAATTCTTTTTTTTTTCAATTTCTTTCCTTTGCAATTATTGATTATTTATGTAGGGAAGAAAATTCTGAGTCAGTTTAATTTTTCGACACGAAGATTTCAAAGTGTTTAAATAAACAATTACCAAGGTGCATTTTTTGTTTTTATTATGTTTAAAACTCCCACCGACAGAGCTCCGATAGCCTAATGGCTAGACCGTTGGGCTCCTAGCGCGTGGTACTGGGTTCGAGTCCCGGCCGGAAAGGAAATCTTAAATGCAAATATTTTTTTCTAATTTTATGATTCTTTTTTTTTTTATTTTTCCCTTTTGCGAAGTCAGTCAGTCAGTCTGACAGTCAATCAGTCAAGCACTCAGTCATTCAGTCTCAGTCAGTCAGTCCAGTCAGTCAGTCACTCAGTCAGTCAGTTAGTCCTTCAGCCAGTCAGTCAAGCAGTCAGTCATTTAGTCTCAGTCAGTCAGTCATTCAGTCAGTCAGTCAGTCAGGCAGTCAGTCAGTCAGTCAGTCGGTCAGTCCTGTGCAGTCAGTTAGTCACTAAAGCAGTCAGTCAGTCTCAGTCAGTCAGTCAGTCAGTCAGTCCAGTTCAGTCTCAGTCAGTCAGTCAGTCAGTCTCGGTCAGTCAGTCAGTCAGTCATTCAGTCAGTCAGTCAGTCAGGCAGTCAGTCAGTCGGTCAGCCTTATTCAGTCAGTCTGTCAGTCAGTCAGGCAGCCTTATTCAGTCAGTCTGTCAGTCATTCTTATTCAGTCAGTCTGTCAGTCAGTCAGTCGGTCAGTCCTGTCCAGTCAGTTAGTCAGTCAAGCAGTCAGTCAGGTAGTCAAGCAGTCAGTCAGTCAGTGTCAGTCAGTCATTTAGTCATTCAGTCAGTCAGTGAAATAGCCAGTCAGAGAGTCAAGCAGTCAGTCAGTCAGTCTCAGTCAGTCAGTCTGTCAGTCAGTCAGTCGGTCAGTCCTGTCCAGTCAGTTAGTCAGTCAAGCAGTCAGTCAGGTAGTCAAGCAGTCAGTCAGTCAGTGTCAGTCAGTCATTTAGTCATTCAGTCAGTCAGTGAAATAGCCAGTCAGAGAGTCAAGCAGTCAGTCAGTCAGTCTCAGTCAGTCAGTTAGTCAGTCAGTCAGTCAGTCAGTCAGTCAGTCCAGTCTCAGTCAGTCAGGCAGTTAGTCAGTCAGTCTCGGTCAGTCAGTGAGTCAGTCAGTCAGTATTAGTCAGTCAGTGAGTCAGTCTGTCAGTCAGGCAGTATCAGTCAGGCAGTAAGACTCCGCTCGACAGAACTCCGATAGCCTAATGGCTAGACCGCTGGTCTTCCAAGCGAGTGGCCTGGGTTCGAGTCCCAGCCGGAGCGAATATCTTCAATGTATATATTTCTTTTCTAATTTGAAAATTCTTTTTTTTTTTCAATTTCTTTCCTTTGCAATTATTGATTATTTATGTAGGGAAGAAAATTCTGAGTCAGTTTAATTTTTCGACACGAAGATTTCAAAGTGTTTAAATAAACAATTACCAAGGTGCATTTTTTGTTTTTATTATATTTAAAACTCCCACCGACAGAGCTCCCATAGACTAATGGCTAGAGTGTTATGCTTCCAAGCGAGTGGCCCTGGGTTCGAGTCCCAGCCTGAACGAAAATCTTCAATGTATACTATTAGTTTCTAATTTGAAATTTCTTCTTCTTTTTTTTTTAATTTTTCTCTTTTGCGAATATTGATTATTTATGTAGGGAGAAAAATTCTGAGTCAGTTTAATTATTCGACCTGTAAATTTCAAAGTGTTTGAATCAATAATTACCAAGGTGCATTTTTTGTTTTTATTATATTTAAGACTTCCATCGACAGAGCTCCGATAGCCTAATGGCTAGACCGTTGGGTTCCTAGCGCGTGGTACTGGGTTCGAGTCCCGGCCGGAAAGAAAATCTTAAATGCAAATATTTTTTTCTAATTTTATAATTTTTTTTTTATTTTTCCCTTTTGCGAAGTCAGTCAGTCAGTCTGACAGTCAATCAGTCAAGCACTCAGTCATTCAGTCTCAGTCAGTCAGTCCAGTCAGTCAGTCACTCAGTCAGTCAGTTAGTCCTTCAGCCAGTCAGTCAAGCAGTCAGTCATTTAGTCTCAGTCAGTCAGTCATTCAGTCAGTCAGTCAGTCAGGCAGTCAGTCAGTCAGTCAGTCGGTCAGTCCTGTGCAGTCAGTTAGTCACTAAAGCAGTCAGTCAGTCTCAGTCAGTCAGTCAGTCAGTCAGTACAGTCCAGTCTCAGTCAGTCAGTCTCGGTCAGTCAGTCAGTCAGTCATTCAGTCAGTCAGTCAGTCAGTCAGGCAGTCAGTCAGTCGGTCAGCCTTATTCAGTCAGTCTGTCAGTCAGTCAGTCAGTCAGCCTTATTCAGTCAGTCTGTCAGTCATCCTTATTCAGTCAGTCTGTCAGTCAGTCAGTCGGTCAGTCCTGTCCAGTCAGTTAGTCAGTCAAGCAGTCTGTCAGGTAGTCAGGCAGTCAGTCAGTCAGTGTCAGTCAGTCATTTAGTCATTCAGTCAGTCAGTGAAATAGCCAGTCAGAGAGTCAAGCAGTCAGTCAGTCAGTCTCAGTCAGTCAGTTAGTCAGTCAGTCAGTCAGTCAGTCAGTCAGTCCAGTCTCAGTCAGTCAGGCAGTTAGTCAGTCAGTCTCGGTCAGTCAGTGAGTCAGTCAGTCAGTATCAGTCAGTCAGTGAGTCAGTCTGTCAGTCAGGCAGTATCAGTCAGGCAGTAAGACTCCGCTCGACAGAACTCCGATAGCCTAATGGCTAGACCGCTGGTCTTCCAAGCGAGTGGCCTGGGTTCGAGTCCCAGCCGGAGCGAATATCTTCAATGTATATATTTCTTTTCTAATTTGAAAATTCTTTTTTTTTTCAATTTCTTTCCTTTGCAATTATTGATTATTTATGTAGGGAAGAAAATTCTGAGTCAGTTTAATTTTTCGACACGAAGATTTCAAAGTGTTTAAATAAACAATTACCAAGGTGCATTTTTTGTTTTTATTATATTTAAAACTCCCACCGACAGAGCTCCGATAGCCTAATGGCTAGACCGTTGGGCTCCTAGCGCGTGGTACTGGGTTCGAGTCCCGGCCGGAAAGGAAATCTTAAATGCAAATATTTTTTTCTAATTTTATAATTCTTTTTTTTTTATTTTTCCCTTTTGCGAAGTCAGTCAGTCAGTCTGACAGTCAATCAGTCAAGCACTCAGTCATTCAGTCTCAGTCAGTCAGTCCAGTCAGTCAGTCACTCAGTCAGTCAGTTAGTCACTCAGTCAGTCAGTCAAGCAGTCATTCATTTAGTCTCAGTCAGTCAGTCATTCAGTCAGTCAGGCAGTCAGTCGGTCAGTTAGTCACTAAAGCAGTCAGTCAGTCTCAGTCAGTCAGTCAGTCAGTCAGTCCAGTCCAGTCTCAGTCAGTCAGTCAGTCAGTCTCGGTCAGTCAGTCAGTCAGTCATTCAGTCAGTCAGTCAGTCAGGCAGTCAGTCAGTCGGTCAGCCTTATTCAGTCAGTCTACCAGTCAGTCAGTCAGCCTTATTCAGTCAGTCTGTCAGTCATCCTTATTCAGTCAGTCTGTCAGTCAGTCAGTCGGTCAGTCCTGTCCAGTCAGTTAGTCAGTCAAGCAGTCAGTCAGGTAGTCAAGCAGTCAGTCAGTCAGTGTCAGTCAGTCATTTAGTCATTCAGTCAGTCAGTGAAATAGCCAGTCAGAGAGTCAAGCAGTCAGTCAGTCAGTCTCAGTCAGTCAGTTAGTCAGTCAGTCAGTCAGTCAGTCAGTCAGTCCAGTCTCAGTCAGTCAGGCAGTTAGTCAGTCAGTCTCGGTCAGTCAGTGAGTCAGTCAGTCAGTATCAGTCAGTCAGTGAGTCAGTCTGTCAGTCAGGCAGTATCAGTCAGGCAGTAAGACTCCGCTCGACAGAACTCCGATAGCCTAATGGCTAGACCGCTGGTCTTCCAAGCGAGTGGCCTGGGTTCGAGTCCCAGCCGGAGCGAATATCTTCAATGTATATATTTCTTTTCTAATTTGAAAATTCTTTTTTTTTTCAATTTCTTTCCTTTGCAATTATTGATTATTTATGTAGGGAAGAAAATTCTGAGTCAGTTTAATTTTTCGACACGAAGATTTCAAAGTGTTTAAATAAACAATTACCAAGGTGCATTTTTTGTTTTTATTATATTTAAAACTCCCACCGACAGAGCTCCCATAGACTAATGGCTAGAGTGTTAGGCTTCCAAGCGAGTGGCCCTGGGTTCGAGTCCCAGCCTGAACGAAAATCTTCAATGTATACTTTTAGTTTCTAATTTGAAATTTCTTCTTCTTTTTTTTTAATTTTTCTCTTTTGCGAATATTGATTATTTATGTAGGGAGAAAAATTCTGAGTCAGTTTAATTATTCGACCTATAAATTTCAAAGTGTTTGAATCAATAATTACCAAGGTGCATTTTTTGTTTTTATTATATTTAAGACTTCCATCGACAGAGCTCCGATAGCCTAATGGCTAGACCGTTGGGTTCCTAGCGCGTGGTACTGGGTTCGAGTCCCGGCCGGAAAGGAAATCTTAAATGCAAATATTTTTTTCTAATTTTATAATTCTTTTTTTTTTATTTTTCCCTTTTGCGAAGTCAGTCAGTCAGTCTGACAGTCAATCAGTCAAGCACTCAGTCATTCAGTCTCAGTCAGTCAGTCCAGTCAGTGAGTCACTCAGTCAGTCAGTTAGTCCTTCAGCCAGTCAGTCAAGCAGTCAGTCATTTAGTCTCAGTCAGTCAGTCATTCAGTCAGGCAGTCAGTCAGTCAGTCAGTCGGTCAGTCCTGTGCAGTCAGTTAGTCACTAAAGCAGTCAGTCAGTCTCAGTCAGTCAGTCAGTCAGTCAGTCCAGTCCAGTCTCAGTCAGTCAGTCAGTCAGTCTCGGTCAGTCAGTCAGTCAGTCATTCACTCAGTCAGTCAGTCAGGCAGTCAGTCAGTCGGTCAGCCTTATTCAGTCAGTCTGTCAGTCAGTCAGTCAGTCAGCCTTATTCAGTCAGTCTGTCAGTCATCCTTATTCAGTCAGTCTGTCAGTCAGTCAGTCGGTCAGTCCTGTCCAGTCAGTTAGTCAGTCAAGCAGTCAGTCAGGTAGTCAAGCAGTCAGTCAGTCAGTGTCAGTCAGTCATTTAGTCATTCAGTCAGTCAGTGAAATAGCCAGTCAGAGAGTCAAGCAGTCAGTCAGTAAGTCTCAGTCAGTCAGTTAGTCAGTCAGTCAGTCAGTCAGTCAGTCAGTCCAGTCTCAGTCAGTCAGGCAGTTAGTCAGTCAGTCTCGGTCAGTCAGTGAGTCAGTCAGTCAGTATCAGTCAGTCAGTGAGTCAGTCTGTCAGTCAGGCAGTATCAGTCAGGCAGTAAGACTCCGCTCGACCGAACTCCGATAGCCTAATGGCTAGACCGCTGGTCTTCCAAGCGAGTGGCCTGGGTTCGAGTTCCAGCCGGAGCGAATATCTTCAATATATATATTTCTTTTCTAATTTGAAAATTCTTTTTTTTTTCAATTTCTTTCCTTTGCAATTATTGATTATTTATGTAGGGAAGAAAATTCTGAGTCAGTTTAGTTTTTCGACACGAAGATTTCAAAGTGTTTAAATAAACTATTACCAAGGTGCATTTTTTGTTTTTATTATATTTAAAACTCCCACCGACAGAGCTCCCATAGACTAATGGCTAGAGTGTTAGGCTTCCAAGCGAGTGGCCCTGGGTTCGAGTCCCAGCCTGAACGAAAGTCTTCAATGTATACATTTAGTTTCTAATTTGAAATTTCTTCTTCTTTTTTTTTAATTTTTCTCTTTTGCGAATATTGATTATTTATGTAGGGAGAAAAATTCTGAGTCAGTTTAATTATTCGACCTGTAAATTTCAAAGTGTTTGAATCAATAATTACCAAGGTGCATTTTTTGTTTTTATTATATTTAAGACTTCCATCGACAGAGCTCCGATAGCCTAATGGCTAGACCGTTGGGCTCCTAGCGCGTGGTACTGGGTTCGAGTCCCGGCCGGAAAAGGAAATCTTAAATGCAAATATTTTTTTCTAATTTTATAATTCTTTTTTTTTATTTTTCCCTTTTGCGAAGTCAGTCAGTCAGTCTGACAGTCAATCAGTCAAGCACTCAGTCATTCAGTCTGAGTCAGTCAGTCCAGTCAGTCAGTCACTCAGTCAGTCAGTTAGTCCTTCAGCCAGTCAGTCAAGCAGTCAGTCATTTAGTCTCAGTCAGTCAGTCATTCAGTCAGTCAGTCAGTCAGGCAGTCAGTCAGTCAGTCAGTCGGTCAGTCCTGTGCAGTCAGTTAGTCACTAAAGCAGTCAGCCAGTCTCAGTCAGTCAGTCAGTCCAGTCCAGTCTCAGTCAGTCAGTCAGTCTCGGTCAGTCAGTCAGTCAGTCATTCAGTCAGTCAGTCAGTCAGGCAGTCAGTCAGTCGGTCAGCCTTATTCAGTCAGTCTGTCAGTCAGTCAGTCAGTCAGCCTTATTCAGTCAGTCTGTCAGTCATCCTTATTCAGTCAGTCTGTCAGTCAGTCAGTCGGTCAGTCCTGTCCAGTCAGTCAGTCAGTCAGCCTTATTCAGTCAGTCTGTCAGTCAGTCAGTCGGTCAGTCCTGTCCAGTCAGTTAGTCAGTCAAGCAGTCAGTCAGGTAGTCAAGCAGTCAGTCAGTCAGTGTCAGTCAGTCATTTAGTCATTCAGTCAGTCAGTGAAATAGCCAGTCAGAGAGTCAAGCAGTCAGTCAGTCAGTCTCAGTCAGTCAGTTAGTCAGTCAGTCAGTCAGTCAGTCAGTCAGTCAGTCCAGTCTCAGTCAGTCAGGCAGTTAGTCAGTCAGTCTCGGTCAGTCAGTGAGTCAGTCAGTCAGTATCAGTCAGTCAGTGAGTCAGTCTGTCAGTCAGGCAGTATCAGTCAGGCAGTAAGACTCCGCTCGACAGAACTCCGATAGCCTAATGGCTAGACCGCTGGTCTTCCAAGCGAGTGGCCTGGGTTCGAGTCCAAGCCGGAGCGAATATCTTCAATGTATATATTTCTTTTCTAATTTGAAAATTCTTTTTTTTTTCAATTTCTTTCCTTTGCAATTATTGATTATTTATGTAGGGAAGAAAATTCTGAGTCAGTTTAATTTTTCGACACGAAGATTTCAAAGTGTTTAAATAAACAATTACCAAGGTGCATTTTTTGTTTTTATTATATTTAAAACTCCCACCGACAGAGCTCCGATAGCCTAATGGCTAGACCGTTGGGCTTCTAGCGCGTGGTACTGGGTTCGAGTCCCGGCCGGAAAGGAAATCTTAAATGCAAATGTTTTTTTCTAATTTTATAATTCTTTTTTTTTATTTTTCCCTTTTGCGAAGTCAGTCAGTCAGTCTGACAGTCAATCAGTCAAGCACTCAGTCATTCAGTCTCAGTCAGTCAGTCCAGTCAGTCAGTCACTCAGTCAGTCAGTTAGTCCTTCAGCCAGTCAGTCAAGCAGTCAGTCATTTAGTCTCAGTCAGTCAGTCATTCAGTCAGTCAGTCAGTCAGGCAGTCAGTCAGTCAGTCAGTCGGTCAGTCCTGTGCAGTCAGTTAGTCACTAAAGCAGTCAGTCAGTCTCAGTCAGTCAGTCAGTCAGTCAGTCCAGTCCAGTCTCAGTCAGTCAGTCAGTCAGTCTCGGTCAGTCAGTCAGTCAGTCATTCAGTCAGTCAGTCAGTCAGGCAGTCAGTCAGTCGGTCAGCCTTATTCAGTCAGTCTGTCAGTCAGTCAGTCAGCCTTATTCAGTCAGTCTGTCAGTCATCCTTATTCAGTCAGTCTGTCAGTCAGTCAGTCGGTCAGTCCTGTCCAGTCAGTTAGTCAGTCAAGCAGTCAGTCAGTCAGTGTCAGTCAGTCATTTAGTCATTCAGTCAGTCAGTGAAATAGCCAGTCAGAGAGTCAAGCTGTCAGTCAGTCAGTCTCAGCCAGTCAGTTAGTCAGTCAGTCAGTCAGTCAGTCAGTCAGTCCAGTCTCAGTCAGTCAGGCAGTTAGTCAGTCAGTATCGGTCAGTCAGTGAGTCAGTCAGTCAGTATCAGTCAGTCAGTGAGTCAGTCTGTCAGTCAGGCAGTATCAGTCAGGCAGTAAGACTCCGCTCGACAGAACTCCGATAGCCTAATGGCTAGACCGCTGGTCTTCCAAGCGAGTGGCCTGGGTTCGAGTCCCAGCCGGAGCGAATATCTTCAATGTATATATTTCTTTTCTAATTTGAAAATTCTTTTTTTTTCAATTTCTTTCCTTTGCAATTATTGATTATTTATGTAGGGAAGAAAATTCTGAGTCAGTTTAATTTTTCGACACGAAGATTTCAAAGTGTTTAAATAAACAATTACCAAGGTGCATTTTTTGTTTTTATTATATTTAAAACTCCCACCGACAGAGCTCCCATAGACTAATGGCTAGAGTGTCAGGCTTCCAAGCGAGTGGCCCTGGGTTCGAGTCCCAGCCTGAACGAAAATCTTCAATGTATACTTTTAGTTTCTAATTTGAAATTTCTTCTTCTTTTTTTTTAATTTTTCTCTTTTGCGAATATTGATTATTTATGTAGGGAGAAAAATTCTGAGTCAGTTTAATTATTCGACCTGTAAATTTCAAAGTGTTTGAATCAATAATTACCAAGGTGCATTTTTTGTTTTTATTATATTTAAGACTTCCATTGACAGAGCTCCGATAGCCTAATGGCTAGACCGTTGGGTTCCTAGCGCGTGGTACTGGGTTCGAGTCCCGGCCGGAAAGAAATCTTAAATGCAAATATTTTTTTTCTAATTTTATAATTCTTTTTTTTTATTTTTCCCTTTTGCGAAGTCAGTCAGTCAGTCTGACAGTCAATCAGTCAAGCACTCAGTCATTCAGTCTCAGTCAGTCAGTCCAGTCAGTCAGTCACTCAGTCAGTCAGTTAGTCCTTCAGCCAGTCAGTCAAGCAGTCAGTCATTTAGTCTCAGTCAGTCAGTCATTCAGTCAGTCAGTCAGTCAGGCAGTCAGTCAGTCAGTCAGTCGGTCAGTCCTGTGCAGTCAGTTAGTCAATAAAGCAGTCAGTCAGTCTCAGTCAGTCAGTCAGTCAGTCAGTCCAGTCCAGTCTCAGTCAGTCAGTCAGTCAGTCTCGGTCAGTCAGTCAGTCAGTCATTCAGTCAGTCAGTCAGTCAGGCAGTCAGTCAGTCGGTCAGCCTTATTCAGTCAGTCTGTCAGTCAGTCAGTCAGTCAGCCTTATTCAGTCAGTCTGTCAGTCATCCTTATTCAGTCAGTCGGTCAGTCCTGTCCAGTCAGTTAGTCAGTCAAGCAGTCAGTCAAGTAGTCAAGCAGTCAGTCAGTCAGTGTCAGTCAGTCATTTAGTCATTCAGTCAGTCAGTGAAATAGCCAGTCAGAGAGTCAAGCAGTCAGTCAGTAAGTCTCAGTCAGTCAGTTAGTCAGTCAGTCAGTCAGTCAGTCAGTCAGTCCAGTCTCAGTCAGTCAGGCAGTTAGTCAGTCAGTCTCGGTCAGTCAGTGAGTCAGTCAGTCAGTATCAGTCAGTCAGTGAGTCAGTCTGTCAGTCAGGCAGTAAGACTCCGCTCGACAGAACTCCGATAGCCTAATGGCTAGACCGCTGGTCTTCCAAGCGAGTGGCCTGGGTTCGAGTTCCAGCCGGAGCGAATATCTTCAATGTATATATTTCTTTTCTAATTTGAAAATTCTTTTTTTTTTCAATTTCTTTCCTTTGCAATTATTGATTATTTATGTAGGGAAGAAAATTCTGAGTCAGTTTAATTTTTCGACACGAAGATTTCAAAGTGTTTAAATAAACAATTACCAAGGTGCATTTTTTGTTTTTATTATATTTAAAACTCCCACCGACAGAGCTCCCATAGACTAATGGCTAGAGTGTTAGGCTTCCAAGCGAGTGGCCCTGGGTTCGAGTCCCAGCCTGAACGAAAATCTTCAATGTATACTATTAGTTTCTAATTTGAAATTTCTTCTTCTTTTTTTTTAAATTTTTCTCTTTTGCGAATATTGATTATTTATGTAGGGAGAAAAATTCTGAGTCAGTTTAATTATTCGACCTGTAAATTTCAAAGTGTTTGAATCAATAATTACCAAGGTGCATTTTTTGTTTTTATTATATTTAAGACTTCCATCGACAGAGCTCCGATAGCCTAATGGCTAGACCGTTGGGTTCCTAGCGCGTGGTACTGGGTTCGAGTCCCGGCCGGAAAGGAAATCTTAAATGCAAATATTTTTTTCTAATTTTATAATTCTTTTTTTTTATTTTTCCCTTTTGCGAAGTCAGTCAGTCAGTCTGACAGTCAATCAGTCAAGCACTCAGTCATTCAGTCTCAGTCAGTCAGTCCAGTTAGTCAGTCACTCAGTCAGTCAGTTAGTCCTTCAGCCAGTCAGTCAAGCAGTCAGTCATTTAGTCTCAGTCAGTCAGTCATTCAGTCAGTCAGTCAGTCAGGCAGTCAGTCAGTCAGTCAGTCGGTCAGTCCTGTGCAGTCAGTTAGTCACTAAAGCAGTCAGTCAGTCTCAGTCAGTCAGTCAGTCAGTCAGTCCAGTCCAGTCTCGGTCAGTCAGTCAGTCAGTCAGTCAGGCAGTCAGTCAGTCGGTCAGCCTTATTCAGTCAGTCTGTCAGTCAGTCAGTCAGTCAGCCTTATTCAGTCAGTCTGTCAGTCAGTCAGCCTTATTCAGTCAGTCTGTCAGTCATCCTTATTCAGTCAGTCTGTCAGTCAGTCAGTCGGTCAGTCCTGTCCAGTCAGTTAGTCAGTCAAGCAGTCAGTCAGGTAGTCAAGCAGTCAGTCAGTCAGTGTCAGTCAGTCATTTAGTCATTCAGTCAGTCAGTGAAATAGCCAGTCAGAGAGTCAAGCAGTCAGTCAGTCAGTCTCAGTCAGTCAGTTAGTCAGTCAGTCAGTCAGTCAGTCAGTCAGTCCAGTCTCAGTCAGTCAGGCAGTTAGTCAGTCAGTCTCGGTCAGTCAGTGAGTCAGTCAGTCAGTATCAGTCAGTCAGTGAGTCAGTCTGTCAGTCAGGCAGTATCAGTCAGGCAGTAAGACTCCGCTCGACAGAACTCCGATAGCCTAATGGCTAGACCGCTGGTCTTCCAAGCGAGTGGCCTGGGTTCGAGTTCCAGTCGGAGCGAATATCTTCAATGTATATATTTCTTTTCTAATTTGAAAATTCTTTTTTTTTTCAATTTCTTTCCTTTGCAATTATTGATTATTTATGTAGGGAAGAAAATTCTGAGTCAGTTTAGTTTTTCGACACGAAGATTTCAAAGTGTTTAAATAAACTATTACCAAGGTGCATTTTTTGTTTTTATTATATTTAAAACTCCCACCGACAGAGCTCCCATAGACTAATGGCTAGAGTGTTAGGCTTCCAAGCGAGTGGCCCTGGGTTCGAGTCCCAGCCTGAACGAAAATCTTCAATGTATACATTTAGTTTCTAATTTGAAATTTCTTCTTCTTTTTTTTTTAATTTTTCTCTTTTGCGAATATTGATTATTTATGTAGGGAGAAAAATTCTGAGTCAGTTTAATTATTCGACCTGTAAATTTCAAAGTGTTTGAATCAATAATTACCAAGGTGCATTTTTTGTTTTTATTATATTTAAGACTTCCATCGACAGAGCTCCGATAGCCTAATGGCTAGACCGTTGGGCTCCTAGCGCGTGGTACTGGGTTCGAGTCCCGGCCGGAAAGGAAATCTTAAATGCAAATATTTTTTTCTAATTTTATAATTCTTTTTTTTTTATTTTTCCCTTTTGCGAAGTCAGTCAGTCAGTCTGACAGTCAATCAGTCAAGCACTCAGTCATTCAGTCTCAGTCAGTCAGTCCAGTCAGTCAGTCACTCAGTCAGTCAGTTAGTCCTTCAGCCAGTCAGTCAAGCAGTCAGTCATTTAGTCTCAGTCAGTCAGTCATTCAGTCAGTCAGTCAGTCAGGCAGTCAGTCAGTCAGTCAGTCGGTCAGTCCTGTGCAGTCAGTTAGTCACTAAAGCAGTCAGTCAGTCTCAGTCAGTCAGTCAGTCCAGTCCAGTCTCAGTCAGTCAGTCAGTCTCGGTCAGTCAGTCAGTCAGTCATTCAGTCAGTCAGTCAGTCAGGCAGTCAGTCAGTCGGTCAGCCTTATTCAGTCAGTCTGTCAGTCAGTCAGTCAGTCAGCCTTATTCAGTCAGTCTGTCAGTCATCCTTATTCAGTCAGTCTGTCAGTCAGTCAGTCGGTCAGTCCTGTCCAGTCAGTCAGTCAGTCAGCCTTATTCAGTCAGTCTGTCAGTCATCCTTATTCAGTCAGTCTGTCAGTCAGTCAGTCGGTCAGTCCTGTCCAGTCAGTTAGTCAGTCAAGCAGTCAGTCAGGTAGTCAAGCAGTCAGTCAGTCAGTGTCAGTCAGTCATTTAGTCATTCAGTCAGTCAGTGAAATAGCCAGTCAGAGAGTCAAGCAGTCAGTCAGTCAGTCTCAGTCAGTCAGTTAGTCAGTCAGTCAGTCAGTCAGTCAGTCAGTCCAGTCTCAGTCAGTCAGGCAGTTAGTCAGTCAGTCTCGGTCAGTCAGTGAGTCAGTCAGTCAGTATCAGTCAGTCAGTGAGTCAGTCTGTCAGTCAGGCAGTATCAGTCAGGCAGTAAGACTCCGCTCGACAGAACTCCGATAGCCTAATGGCTAGACCGCTGGTCTTCCAAGCGAGTGGCCTGGGTTCGAGTCCAAGCCGGTGCGAATATCTTCAATGTATATATTTCTTTTCTAATTTGAAAATTCTTTTTTTTTTTTTCATTTTCTTTCCTTTGCAATTATTGATTATTTATGTAGGGAAGAAAATTCTGAGTCAGTTTAATTTTTCGACACGAAGATTTCAAAGTTTTTAAATAAACAATTACCAAGGTGCATTTTTTGTTTTTATTATATTTAAAACTCCCACCGACAGAGCTCCCATAGACTAATGGCTAGAGTGTTAGGCTTCCAAGCGAGTGGCCCTGGGTTCGAGTCCCAGCCTGAACGAAAATCTTCAATGTGTACTTTTAGTTTCTAATTTGAAATTTCTTCTTCTTTTTTTTTAATTTTTCTCTTTTGCGAATATTGATTATTTATGTAGGGAGAAAAATTCTGAGTCAGTTTAATTATTCGACCTGTAAATTTCAAAGTGTTTGAATCAATAATTACCAAGGTGCATTTTTTGTTTTTATTATATTTAAGACTTCCATCGACAGAGCTCCGATAGCCTAATGGCTAGACCGTTGGGTTCCTAGCGCGTGGTACTGGGTTCGAGTCCCGGCCGGAAAAGGAAATCTTAAATGCAAATATTTTTTTCTAATTTTATAATTCTTTTTTTTTTATTTTTCCCTTTTGCGAAGTCAGTCAGTCAGTCTGACAGTCAATCAGTCAAGCACTCAGTCATTCAGTCTCAGTCAGTCAGTCCAGTCAGTCAGTCACTCAGTCAGTCAGTTAGTCCTTCAGCCAGTCAGTCAAGCAGTCAGTCATTTAGTCTCAGTCAGTCAGTCATTCAGTCAGTCAGTCAGTCAGGCAGTCAGTCAGTCAGTCAGTCCTGTGCAGTCAGTTAGTCACTAAAGCAGTCAGTCAGTCTCAGTCAGTCAGTCAGTCAGTCAGTCCAGTCCAGTCTCAGTCAGTCAGTCAGTCAGTCTCGGTCAGTCAGTCAGTCAGTCAGTCAGTCAGTCAGTCAGGCAGTCAGTCAGTCGGTCAGCCTTATTCAGTCAGTCTGTCAGTCAGTCAGTCAGTCAGTCAGTCAGGCAGTCAGTCAGTCGGTCAGCCTTATTCAGTCAGTCTGTCAGTCAGTCAGTCAGTCAGCCTTATTCAGTCAGTCTGTCAGTCATCCTTATTCAGTCAGTCTGTCAGTCAGTCAGTCGGTCAGTCCTGTCCAGTCAGTTAGTCAGTCAAGCAGTCTGTCAGGTAGTCAAGCAGTCAGTCAGTCAGTGTCAGTCAGTCATTTAGTCATTCAGTCAGTCAGTGAAATAGCCAGTCAGAGAGTCAAGCAATCAGTCAGTCAGTCTCAGTCAGTCAGTTAGTCAGTCAGTCAGTCAGTCAGTCAGTCAGTCAGTCCAGTCTCAGTCAGTCAGGCAGTTAGTCAGTCAGTCTCGGTCAGTCAGTGAGTCAGTCAGTCAGTATCAGTCAGTCAGTGAGTCAGTCTGTCAGTCAGGCAGTATCAGTCAGGCAGTAAGACTCCGCTCGACAGAACTCCGATAGCCTAAAGGCTAGACCGCTGGTCTTCCAAGCGAGTGGCCTGGGTGCGAGTCCCAGCCGGAGCGAATATCTTCAATGTATATATTTCTTTTCTAATTTGAAAATTCTTTTTTTTTTTTCAATTTCTTTCCTATGCAATTATTGATTATTTATGTAGGGAAGAAAATTCTGAGTCAGTTTAATTTTTCGACACGAAGATTTCAAAGTGTTTAAATAAACAATTACCAAGGTGCATTTTTTGTTTTTATTATATTTAAAACTCCCACCGACCGAGCTCCCTTAGACTAATGGCTAGAGTGTTAGGCTTCCAAGCGAGTGGCCCTGGGTTCGAGTCCCAGCCTGAACGAAAATCTTCAATGTATACTTTTAGTTTCTAATTTGAAATTTCTTCTTCTTTTTTTTTTAATTTTTCTCTTTTGCGAATATTGATTATTTATGTAGGGAGAAAAATTCTGAGTCAGTTTAATTATTCGACCTGTAAACTTCAAAGTGTTTGAATCAATAATTACCAAGGTGCATTTTTTGTTTTTATTATATTTAAGACTTCCATCGACAGAGCTCCGATAGCCTAATGGCTAGACCGTTGGGTTCCTATCGCGTGGTACTGGGTTCGAGTCCCGGCCGGAAAGGAAATCTTAAATGCAAATATTTTTTTCTAATTTTATAATTCTTTTTTTTTATTTTTCCCTTTTGCGAAGTCAGTCAGTCAGTCTGACAGTCAATCAGTCAAGCACTCAGTCATTCAGTCTCAGTCAGTCAGTCCAGTCAGTCAGTCACTCAGTCAGTCAGTTAGTCCTTCAGCCAGTCAGTCAAGCAGTCAGTCATTTAGTCTCAGTCAGTCAGTCATTCAGTCAGTCAGTCAGTCAGGCAGTCAGTCAGTCAGTCAGTCGGTCAGTCCTGTGCAGTCAGTTAGTCACTAAAGCAGTCAGTCAGTCTCAGTCAGTCAGTCAGTCCAGTCCAGTCTCAGTCAGTCAGTCAGTCAGTCTCGGTCAGTCAGTCAGTCAGTCATTCAGTCAGTCAGTCAGTCAGGCAGTCAGTCAGTCGGTCAGCCTTATTCAGTCAGTCTGTCAGTCAGTCAGTCAGTCAGCCTTATTCAGTCAGTCTGTCAGTCATCCTTATTCAGTCAGTCTGTCAGTCAGTCAGTCGGTCAGTCCTGTCCAGTCAGTTAGTCAGTCAAGCAGTCACTCAGGTAGTCAAGCAGTCAGTCAGTCAGTGTCAGTCAGTCATTTAGTCATTCAGTCAGTCAGTGAAATAGCCAGTCAGAGAGTCAAGCAGTCAGTCAGTCAGTCTCAGTCAGTCAGTTAGTCAGTCAGTCAGTCAGTCAGTCAGTCAGTCCAGTCTCAGTCAGTCAGGCTGTTAGTCAGTCAGTCTCGGTCAGTCAGTGAGTCAGTCAGTCAGTATCAGTCAGTCAGTCAGTCAGTATCAGTCAGTCAGTGAGTCAGTCTGTCAGTCAGGCAGTATCAGTCAGGCAGTAAGACTCCGCTCGACAGAACTCCGATAGCCTAATGGCTAGACCGCTGGTCTTCCAAGCGAGTGGCCTGTGTTCGAGTCCCAGCCGGAGCGAATATCTTCAATGTATATATTTCTTTTCTAATTTGAAAATTCTTTTTTTTTCAATTTCTTTCCTTTGCAATTATTGATTATTTATGTAGGGAAGAAAATTCTGAGTCAGTTTAATTTTTCGACACAAAGATTTCAAAGTGTTTAAATAAACAATTACCAAGGTGCATTTTTTGTTTTTATTATATTTAAAACTCCCACCGACAGAGCTCCCATAGACTAATGGCTGGAGTGTTAGGCTTCCAAGCGAGTGGCCCGGGGTTCGAGTCCCAGCCTGAACGAAAATCTTCAATGTATACTTTTAGTTTCTACTTTGAAATTTCTTCTTCTTTTTTTTTTTAATTTTTCTCTTTTGCGAATATTGATTATTTATGTAGGGAGAAAAATTCTGAGTCAGTTTAATTATTCGACCTGTAAATTTCAAAGTGTTTGAATCAATAATTACCAAGGTGCATTTTTTGTTTTTATTATATTTAAGACTTCCATCGACAGAGCACCGATAGCCTAATGGCTAGACCGTTGAGTTCCTAGCGCGTGGTACTGGGTTCGAGTCCCGGCCGGAAAGGAAATCTTAAATGCAAATATTTTTTTCTAATTTTATAATTCTTTTTTTTTTATTTTTCCCTTTTGCGAAGTCAGTCAGTCAGTCTGACAGTCAATCAGTCAAGCACTCAGTCATTCAGTCTCAGTCAGTCAGTCCAGTCAGTCAGTCACTCAGTCAGTCAGTTAGTCCTTCAGCCAGTCAGTCAAGCAGTCAGTCATTTAGTCTCAGTCAGTCAGTCATTCAGTCAGGCAGTCAGTCAGTCAGTCAGTCGGTCAGTCCTGTGCAGTCAGTCAGTCACTAAAGCAGTCAGTCAGTCTCAGTCAGTCAGTCAGTCAGTCAGTCCAGTCCAGTCTCAGTCAGTCAGTCAGTCAGTCTCGGTCAGTCAGTCAGTCAGTCAGTCAGTCAGTCAGGCAGTCAGTCAGTCGGTCAGCCTTATTCAGTCAGTCTGCCAGTCAGTCAGTCAGACAGCCTTATTCAGTCAGTCTGTCAGTCATCCTTATTCAGTCAGTCTGTCAGTCAGTCAGTCGGTCAGTCCTGTCCAGTCAGTTAGTCAGTCAAGCAGTCAGTCAGGTAGTCAAGCAGTCAGTCAGTCAGTGTCAGTCAGTCATTTAGTCATTCAGTCAGTCAGTGAAATAGCCAGTCAGAGAGTCAAGCAATCAGTCAGTCAGTCTCAGTCAGTCAGTTAGTCAGTCAGTCAGTCAGTCAGTCCAGTCTCAGTCAGTCAGGCAGTTAGTCAGTCAGTCTCGGTCAGTCAGTGAGTCAGTCAGTCAGTATCAGTCAGTCAGTGAGTCAGTCTGTCAGTCAGGCAGTATCAGTCAGGCAGTAAGACTCCGCTCGACAGAACTCCGATAGCCTAATGGCTAGACAGCTGGTCTTCCAAGCGAAGCCTGGGTTCGAGTCCCAGCCGGAGCGAATATCTTTAATGTATATATTTCTTTTCTAATTTGAAAATTCTTTTTTTTTTCAATTTCTTTCCTTTGCAATTATTGATTATTTATGTAGGGAAGAAAATTCTGAGTCAGTTTAATTTTTCGACACAAAGATTTCAAAGTGTTTAAATAAACAATTACCAAGGTGCATTTTTTGTTTTTATTATATTTAAAACTCCCACCGACAGAGCTCCCATAGACTAATGGCTAGAGTGTTAGGCTTCCAAGCGAGTGGCCCTGGGTTCGAGTCCCAGCCTGAACGAAAATCTTCAATGTATACTTTTAGTTTCTAATTTGAAATTTCTTCTTCTTTTTTTTTTAATTTTTCTCTTTTGCGAATATTGATTATTTATGTAGGGAGAAAAATTCTGAGTCAGTTTAATTATTCGACCTGTAAATTTCAAAGTGTTTGAATCAATAATTACCAAGGTGCATTTTTTGTTTTTATTATATTTAAGACTTCCATCGACAGAGCTCCGATAGCCTAATGGCTAGACCGTTGGGTTCCTAGCGCGTGGTACTGGGTTCGAGTCCCGGCCGGAAAGGAAATCTTAAATGCAAATATTTTTTTCTAATTTATAATTCTTTTTTTTTTTATTTTTCCCTTTTGCGAAGTCAGTCAGTCAGTCTGACAGTCAATCAGTCAAGCACTCAGTCATTCAGTCTCAGTCAGTCAGTCCAGTCAGTCATTCACTCAGTCAGTCAGTTAGTCCTTCAGCCAGTCAGTCAAGCAGTCAGTCATTTAGTCTCAGTCAGTCAGTCATTCAGTCAGTCAGTCAGTCAGGCAGTCAGTCAGTCAGTCAGTAGGTCAGTCCTGTGCAGTCAGTTAGTCACTAAAGCAGTCAGTCAGTCTCAGTCAGTCAGTCAGTCAGTCAGTCCAGTCCAGTCTCAGTTAGTCAGTTAGTCAGTCTCGGTCAGTCAGTCAGTCAGTCATTCAGTCAGTCAGTCAGTCAGGCAGTCAGTCAGTCGGTCAGCCTTATTCAGTCAGTCTGTCTGTCAGTCAGTCAGTCATCCTTATTCAGTCAGTCTGTCAGTCAGTCAGTCGGTCAGTCCTGTCCAGTCAGTTAGTCAGTCAAGCAGTCAGTCAGGTAGTCAAGCAGTCAGTCAGTCAGTGTCAGTCAGTCATTTAGTCATTCAGTCAGTCAGTGAAATAGCCAGTCAGAGAGTCAAGCAGTCAGTCAGTCAGTCTCAGTCAGTCAGTCAGTCAGTCCAGTCTCAGTCAGTCAGGCAGTTAGTCAGTCAGTCTCGGTCAGTCAGTGAGTCAGTCAGTCAGTATCAGTCAGTCAGTGAGTCAGTCTGTCAGTCAGGCAGTATCAGTCAGGCAGTAAGACTCCGCTCGACAGAACTCCGATAGCCTAATGGCTAGACCGCTGGTCTTCCAAGCGAGTGGCCTGGGTTCGAGTCCCAGCCGGAGCGAATATCTTCAATGTATATATTTCTTTTCTAATTTGAAAATTCTTTTTTTTTTTCAATTTCTTTCCTTTGCAATTATTGATTATTTATGTAGGGAAGAAAATTCTGAGTCAGTTTAATTTTTCGACACTAAGATTTCAAAGTGTTTAAATAAACAATTACCAAGGTGCATTTTTTGTTTTTATTATATTTAAAACTCCCACCGACAGAGCTCCCATAGACTAATGGCTAGAGTGTTAGGCTTCCAAGCGAGTGGCCCTGGGTTCGAGTCCCAGCCTGAACGAAAATCTTCAATGTATACTTTTAGTTTCTAATTTGAAATTTCTTCTTCTTTTTTTTTAATTTTTCTCTTTTGCGAATATTGATTATTTATGTAGGGAGAAAAATTCTGAGTCAGTTTAATTATTCGACCTGTAAATTTCAAAGTGTTTGAATCAATAATTACCAAGGTGCATTTTTTGTTTTTATTATATTTAAGGCTTCCATCGACAGAGCACCGATAGCCTAATGGCTAGACCGTTGGGTTCCTAGCGCGTGGTACTGGGTTCGAGTCCCGGCCGGAAAGGAAATCTTAAATGCAAATATTTTTTTCTAATTTTATAATTCTTTTTTTTTTATTTTTCCCTTTTGCGAAGTCAGTCAGTCAGTCTGACAGTCAATCAGTCAAGCACTCAGTCATTCAGTCTCAGTCAGTCAGTCCAGTCAGTCAGTCACTCAGTCAGTCAGTCAGTCCTTCAGCCAGTCAGTCAAGCAGTCAGTCATTTAGTCTCAGTCATTCAGTCAGTCAGTCAGTCAGGCAGTCAGTCAGTCAGTCAGTAGGTCAGTCCTGTGCAGTCAGTTAGTCACTAAAGCAGTCAGTCAGTCTCAGTCAGTCAGTCAGTCAGTCAGTCCAGTCCAGTCTCAGTTAGTCAGTCAGTCAGTCTCGGTCAGTCAGTCAGTCAATCATTCAGTCAGTCAGTCAGGCAGTCAGTCAGTCGGTCAGCCTTATTCAGTCAGTCTGTCTGTCAGTCAGTCAGTCAGCCTTATTCAGTCAGTCTGTCAGTCATCCTTATTCAGTCAGTCTGTCAGTCAGTCAGTCGGTCTGTCCTGTCCAGTCAGTTAGTCAGTCAAGCAGTCAGTCAGGTAGTCAAGCAGTCAGTCAGTCAGTGTCAGTCAGTCATTTAGTCATTCAGTCAGTCAGTGAAATAGCCAGTCAGAGAGTCAAGCAGTCAGTCAGTCAGTCTCAGTCAGTCAGTTAGTCAGTCAGTCAGTCAGTCAGTCCAGTCTCAGTCAGTCAGGCAGTTAGTCAGTCAGTCTCGGTCAGTCAGTGAGTCAGTCAGTCAGTATCAGTCAGTCAGTGAGTCAGTCTGTCAGTCAGGCAGTATCAGTTAGGCAGTAAGACTCCGCTCGACAGAACTCCGATAGCCTAATGGCTAGACCGATGGTCTTCCAAGCGAGTGGCCTGGGTTCGAGTCCCAGCCGGAGCGAATATCTTCAATGTATATATTTCTTTTCTAATTTGAAAATTCTTTTTTTTTTCAATTTCTTTCCTTTGCAATTATTGATTATTTATGTAGGGAAGAAAATTCTGAGTCAGTTTAATTTTTCGACACGAAGATTTCAAAGTGTTTAAATAAACAATTACCAAGGTGCATTTTTTGTTTTTATTATATTTAAAACTCCCATCGACAGAGCTCCCATAGACTAATGGCTAGAGTGTTAGGCTTCCAAGCGAGTGGCCCTGGGTTCGAGTCCCAGCCTGAACGAAAATCTTCAATGTATACTTTTAGTTTCTAATTTGAAATTTCTTCTTCTTTTTTTTTTAATTTTTCTCTTTTGCGAATATTGATTATTTATGTAGGGAGAAAAATTCTGAGTCAGTTTAATTATTCGACCTGTAAATTTCAAAGTGTTTGAATCAATAATTACCAAGGTGCATTTTTTGTTTTTATTATATTTAAGACTTCCATCGACAGAGCACCGATAGCCTAATGGCTAGACCGTTGGGTTCCTAGCGCGTGGTACTGGGTTCGAGTCCCGGCCGGAAAGGAAATCTTAAATGCAAATATTTTTTTCTAATTTTATAATTCTTTTTTTTTATTTTTCCCTTTTGCGAAGTCAGTCAGTCAGTCTGACAGTCAATCAGTCAAGCACTCAGTCATTCAGTCTCAGTCAGTCAGTCCAGTCAGTCAGTCACTCAGTCAGTCAGTTAGTCCTTCAGCCAGTCAGTCAAGCAGTCAGTCATTTAGTCTCAGTCAGTCAGTCATTCAGTCAGTCAGTCAGTCAGGCAGTCATTCAGTCAGTCAGTCAGTCAGGCAGTCAGTCAGTCAGTCAGTCGGTCAGTCCTGTGCAGTCAGTTAGTCACTAAATCAGTCAGTCAGTCTCAGTCTGTCAGTCAGTCAGTCAGTCCAGTCCAGTCTCAGTCAGTCAGTCAGTCAGTCTCGGTCAGTCAGTCAGTCAGTCAGGCAGTCAGTCAGTCGGTCAGCCTTATTCAGTCAGTCTGTCAGTCAGTCAGTCAGTCAGCCTTATTCAGTCAGTCTGTCAGTCATCCTTATTCAGTCAGTCTGTCAGTCAGTCAGTCGGTCAGTCCTGTCCAGTCAGTTAGTCAGTCAAGCAGTCAGTCAGGTAGTCAAGCAGTCAGTCAGTCAGTGTCAGTCAGTCATTTAGTCATTCAGTCAGTCAGTGAAATAGCCAGTCAGAGAGTCAAGCAATCAGTCAGTCAGTCTCAGTCAGTCAGTTAGTCAGTCAGTCAGTCAGTCAGTCAGTCAGTCCAGTCTCAGTCAGTCAGGCAGTTAGTCAGTCAGTCTCGGTCAGTCAGTGAGTCAGTCAGTCAGTATCAGTCAGTCAGTGAGTCAGTCTGTCAGTCAGGCAGTATCAGTCAGGCAGTAAGACTCCGCACGACAGAACTCCGATAGCCTAATGGCTAGACCGCTGGTCTTCCAAGCGAGTGGCCTGGGTTCGAGTCCCAGCCGGAGCGAATATCTTCAATGTATATATTTCTTTTCTAATTTGAAAATTCTTTTTTTTTTTTCAATTTCTTTCCTTTGCAATTATTGATTATTTATGTAGGGAAGAAAATTCTCCGTCAGTTTAATTTTTCGACACGAAGATTTCAAAGTGTTTAAATAAACAATTACCAAGGTGCATTTTTTGTTTTTATTATATTTAAAATCCCACCGACAGAGCTCCCATAGACTAATGGCTAGAGTGTTAGGCTTCCAAGCGAGTGGCCCTGGGTTCGAGTCCCAGCCTGAACGAAAATCTTCAATGTATACTTTTAGTTTCTGATTTGAAATTTCTTCTTCTTTTTTTTTTAATTTTTCTCTTTTGCGAATATTGATTATTTATGTAGGGAGAAAAATTCTGAGTCAGTTTAATTATTCGACCTGTAAATTTCAAAGTGTTTGAATCAATAATTACCAAGGTGCATTTTTTGTTTTTATTATATTTAAGACTTCCATCGACAGAGCACCGATAGCCTAATGGCTAGACCGTTGGGTTCCTAGCGCGTGGTACTGGGTTCGAGTCCCGGCCGGAAAGGAAATCTTAAATGCAAATATTTTTTTCTAATTTTATAATTCTTTTTTTTTTTATTTTTCAATTTTGCGAAGTCAGTCAGTCAGTCTGACAGTCAATCAGTCAAGCACTCAGTCATTCTGTCTCAGTCAGTCAGTCCAGTCAGTCAGTCACTCAGTCAGTCAGTTAGTCCTTCAGTCAGTCAGTCAAGCAGTCAGTCATTTAGTCTCAGTCAGTCAGTCATTCAGTCAGTCAGTCAGTCAGGCAGTCAGTCAGTCAGTCAGTCGGTCAGTCCTGTGCAGTCAGTTAGTCACTAAAGCAGTCAGTCAGTCTCAGTCAGTCAGTCAGTCAGTCAGTCCAGTCCAGTCTCAGTCAGTCAGTCAGTCAGTCTCGGTCAGTCAGTCAGTCAGTCAGTCAGCCTTATTCAGTCAGTCTGTCAGTCATCCTTATTCAGTCAGTCTGTCAGTCAGTCAGTCGGTCAGTCCTGTCCAGTCAGTTAGTCAGTCAAGCAGTCAGTCAGGTAGTCAAGCAGTCAGTCAGTCAGTGTCAGTCAGTCATTTAGTCATTCAGTCAGTCAGTGAAATAGACAGTCAGAGAGTCAAGCAATCAGTCAGTCAGTCTCAGTCAGTCAGTTAGTCAGTCAGTCAGTCAGTCAGTCAGTCAGTCCAGTCTCAGTCAGTCAGGCAGTTAGTCAGTCAGTCTCGGTCAGTCAGTGAGTCAGTCAGTCAGTATCAGTCAGTCAGTGAGTCAGTCTGTCAGTCAGGCAGTATCAGTCAGGCAGTAAGACTCCGCTCGACAGAACTCCGATAGCCTAATGGCTAGACCGCTGGTCTTCCAAGCGAGTGGCCTGGGTTCGAGTCCCAGCCGGAGCGAATATCTTTAATGTATATATTTCTTTTCTAATTTGAAAATTCTTTTTTTTTCAATTTCTTTCCTTTGCAATTATTGATTATTTATGTAGGGAAGAAAATTCTGAGTCAGTTTAATTTTTCGACACGAAGATTTCAAAGTGTTTAAATAAACAATTACCAAGGTGCATTTTTTGTTTTTATTATATTTAAAACTCCCACCGACAGAGCTCCGATAGCCTAATGGCTAGACCGTTGGGTTCCTAGCGCGTGGTACTGGGTTCGAGTCCCGGCCGGAAAGGAAATCTTAAATGCAAATATTTTTTTCTAATTTTATAATTCTTTTTTTTTTATTTTTCCCTTTTGCGAAGTCAGTCAGTCAGTCTGACAGTCAATCAGTCAAGCACTCAGTCATTCAGTCTCAGTCAGTCAGTCCAGTCAGTCAGTCACTCAGTCAGTCAGTTAGTCCTTCAGCCAGTCAGTCAAGCAGTCAGTCATTTAGTCTCAGTCAGTCAGTCATTCAGTCAGTCAGTCAGTCAGGCAGTCAGTCAGTCAGTAGGTCAGTCCTGTGCAGTCAGTTAGTCACTAAAGCAGTCAGTCAGTCTCAGTCAGTCAGTCAGTCAGTCAGTCCAGTCCAGTCTCAGTTAGTCAGTCAGTCAGTCTCGGTCAGTCAGTCAGTCAATCATTCAGTCAGTCAGTCAGGCAGTCAGTCAGTCGGTCAGCCTTATTCAGTCAGTCTGTCAGTCAGTCAGTCGGTCAGTCCTGTCCAGTCAGTTAGTCAGTCAAGCAGTCAGTCAGGTAGTCAAGCAGTCAGTCAGTCAGTGTCAGTCAGTCATTTAGTCATTCAGTCAGTCAGTGAAATAGCCAGTCAGAGAGTCAAGCAGTCAGTCAGTCAGTCTCAGTCAGTCAGTTAGTCAGTCAGTCAGTCAGTCAGTCCAGTCTCAGTCAGTCAGGCAGTTAGTCAGTCAGTCTCGGTCAGTCAGTGAGTCAGTCAGTCAGTATCAGTCAGTCAGTGAGTCAGTCTGTCAGTCAGGCAGTATCAGTCAGGCAGTAAGACTCCGCTCGACAGAACTCCGATAGCCTAATCGCTAGACCGCTGGTCTTCCAAGCGAGTGGCCTGGGTTCGAGTCCCAGCCGGAGCGAATATCTTCAATGTATATATTTCTTTTCTAATTTGAAAATTATTTTTTTTTTCAATTTCTTTCCTTTGCAATTATTGATTATTTATGTAGGGAAGAAAATTATGAGTCAGTTTAATTTTTCCACACGAAGATTTCAAAGTGTTTAGATAAACAATTACCAAGGTGCATTTTTTGTTTTTATTATATTTAAAACTCCCACCGACAGAGCTCCCATAGACTAATGGCTAGAGTGTTAGGCTTCCAAGCGAGTGGCCCTGGGTTCGAGTCCCAGCCTGAACGAAAATCTTCAATGTATACTTTTAGTTTCTAATTTGAAATTTCTTCTTCTTTTTTTTTAATTTTTCTCTTTTGCGAATATTGATTATTTATGTAGGGAGAAAAATTCTGAGTCAGTTTAATTATTCGACCTGTAAATTTCAAAGTGTTTGAATCAATAATTACCAAGGTGCATTTTTTGTTTTTATTATATTTAAGACTTCCATCGACAGAGCTCCGATAGCCTAATGGCTAGACTGTTGGGTTCCTAGCGCGTGGTACTGGGTTCGAGTCCCGGCCGGAAAGGAAATCTTAAATGCAAATATTTTTTTCTAATTTTATAATTCTTTTTTTTTCCCTTTTGCGAAGTCAGTCAGTCAGTCTGACAGTCAATCAGTCAAGCACTCAGTCATTCAGTCTCAGTCAGTCAGTCCAGTCAGTCAGTCACTCAGTCAGTCAGTTAGTCCTTCAGCCAGTCAGTCAAGCAGTCAGTCATTTAGTCTCAGTCAGTCAGTCATTTAGTCAGTCAGTCAGTCAGGCAGTCAGTCAGTCAGTCAGTCGGTCAGTCCTGTGCAGTCAGTTAGTCACTAAAGCAGTCAGTCAGTCTCAGTCAGTCAGTCAGTCAGTCAGTCCTGTGCAGTCAGTTAGTCACTAAAGCAGTCAGTCAGTCTCAGTCAGTCAGTCAGTCAGTCAGTCCAATCCAGTCTCAGTCAGTCAGTCAGTCAGTCTCGGTCAGTCAGTCAGTCAGTCATTCAGTCAGTCAGTCAGTCAGGCAGTCAGTCAGTCGGTCAGCCTTATTCAGTCAGTCTGTCAGTCAGTCAGTCAGTCAGCCTTATTCAGTCAGTCTGTCAGTCATCCTTATTCAGTCAGTCCTGTCCAGTCAGTTAGTCAGTCAAGCAGTCAGTCAGGTAGTCAAGCATTCAGTCAGTCAGTGTCAGTCAGTCATTTAGTCATTCAGTCAGTCAGTGAAATAGCCAGTCAGAGAGTCAAGCAGTCAGTCAATCAGTCTCAGTCAGTCAGTTAGTCAGTCAGTCAGTCAGTCAGTCAGTCAGTCAGTCCAGTCTCAGTCAGTCAGGCAGTTAGTCAGTCAGTCTCGGCCAGTCAGTGAGTCAGTCAGTCAGTATCAGTCAGTCAGTGAGTCAGTCTGTCAGTCAGGCAGTATCAGTCAGGCAGTAAGACTCCGCTCGACAAAACTCCGATAGCCTAATGGCTAGACCGCTGGTCTTCCAAGCGAGTGGCCTGGGTTCGAGTCCCAGCCGGAGCGAATATCTTCAATGTATATATTTCTTTTCTAATTTGAAAATTCTTTTTTTTTTCAATTTCTTTCCTTTGCAATTATTGATTATTTATGTAGGGAATAAAATTCTGAGTCAGTTTAATTTTTCGACACGAAGATTTCAAAGTGTTTAAATAAACAATTACCGAGGTGCATTTTTTGTTTTTATTATATTTAAAACTCCCACCGACAGAGCTCCCATAGACTAATGGCTAGAGTGTTAGGCTTCCAAGCGAGTGGCCCTGGGTTCGAGTCCCAGCCTGAACGAAAATCTTCAATGTATACTTTTAGTTTCTAATTTGAAATTTCTTCTTCTTTTTTTTTTTAATTTTTCTCTTTTGCGAATATTGATTATTTATGTAGGGAGAAAAATTCTGAGTCAGTTTAATTATTCGACCTGTAAATTTCAAAGTGTTTGAATCAATAATTACCAAGGTGCATTTTTTGTTTTTATTATATTTAAGACTTTCATCGACAGAGCTCCGATAGCCTAATGGCTAGACCGTTGGGTTCCAAGCGCGTGGTACTGGGTTCGAGTCCCGGCCGGAACGAAAATCTTCCATGTATATATTTCTCTTCTAATTTGAAGATTCTTTTTTTTTTCAATTTCTTTCTTTTGCAAATATGGATTATTTATGTACGGAAGAAAATTCTGAGTCAGTTTAATCATTCGACCTTTAGATTTCAAAGATTTTAGATCAATAATTACTAAGGTGCATTTTTTGTTTTAATTATAATTAAGACACCGATCAACAGAGATCCGATAGTATATTGGCGAGAGCGTTGGGCTTCCATGAGTGTCGCCCTGGGTTCAAATCCCAGCCGGAAAGGAAATCTTAAATGCAAATATTTTTTTCTAATTTTATAATTCTTTTTTTTTTATTTTTCCCTTTTGCGAAGTCAGTCAGTCAGTCTGACAGTCAATCAGTCAAGCACTCAGTCATTCAGTCTCAGTCAGTCAGTCCAGTCAGTCAGTCACTCAGTCAGTCAGTTAGTCCTTCAGCCAGTCAGTCAAGCAGTCAGTCATTTAGTCTCAGTCAGTCAGTCATTCAGTCAGTCAGTCAGTCAGTCAGTCCAGTCTCAGTCAGTCAGGCAGTTAGTCAGTCAGTCTCGGTCAGTCAGTGAGTCAGTCAGTCAGTATCAGTCAGTCAGTGAGTCAGTCTGTCAGTCAGGCAGTATCAGTCAGGCAGTAAGACTCCGCTCGACAGAACTCCGATAGCCTAATGGCTAGACCGCTGGTCTTCCAAGCGAGTGGCCTGGGTTCGAGTCCCAGCAGGAGCGAATATCTGCAATGTATATATTTCTTTTCTAATTTGAAAATTCTTTTTTTTTTTCAATTTCTTTCCTTTGCAATTATTGATTATTTATGTAGGGAAGAAAATTCTGAGTCAGTTTAATTTTTCGACACGAAGATTTCAAAGTGTTTAAATAAACAATTACCAAGGTGCATTTTTTGTTTTTATTATATTTAAAACTCCCACCGACAGAGCTCCCATAGACTAATGGCTAGAGTGTTAGGCTTCCAAGCGAGTGGCCCTGGGTTCGAGTCCCAGCCTGAACGAAAATCTTCAATGTATACTTTTAGTTTCTAATTTGAAATTTCTTCTTCTTTTTTTTTTAATTTTTCCCTTTTGCGAATATTGATTATTTATGTAGGGAGAAAAATTCTGAGTCAGTTTAATTATTCGACCTGTAAATTTCAAAGTGTTTGAATCAATAATTACCAAGGTGCATTTTTTGTTTTTATTATATTTAAGACTTCCATCGACAGAGCACCGATAGCCTAATGGCTAGACCGTTGGGTTCCTAGCGCGTGGTACTGGGTTCGAGTCCCGGCCGGAAAGGAAATCTTAAATGCAAATATTTTTTTCTAATTTTATAATTCGTTTTTTTTTTATTTTTCCCTTTTGCGAAGTCAGTCAGTCAGTCTGACAGTCAATCAGTCAAGCACTCAGTCATTCAGTCTCAGTCAGTCAGTCCAGTCAGTCAGTCACTCAGTCAGTCAGTTAGTCCTTCAGCCAGTCAGTCAAGCAGTCAGTCATTTAGTCTCAGTCAGTCAGTCATTCAGTCAGTCAGTCAGTCAGGCAGTCAGTCAGTCAGTCAGTCGGTCAGTCCTGTGCAGTCAGATAGTCACTAAAGCAGTCAGTCAGTCTCAGTCAGTCAGTCAGTCAGTCAGTCCAGTCCAGTCTCAGTCAGTCAGTCAGTCAGTCTGGGTCAGTCAGTCAGTCAGTCATTCAGTCAGTCAGTCAGTCAGGCAGTCAGTCAGTCGGTCAGCCTTATTCAGTCAGTCTGTCAGTCAGTCAGTCAGTCAGCCTTATTCAGTCAGTCTCTCAGTCATCCTTATTCAGTCAGTCTGTCAGTCAGTCAGTCGGTCAGTCCTGTCCAGTCAGTTAGTCACTCAAGCAGTCAGTCAGGTAGTCAAGCAGTCAGTCAGTCAGTGTCAGTCAGTCATTTAGTCATTCAGTCAGTCAGTGAAATAGCCAGTCAGAGAGTCAAGCAGTCAGTCAGTCAGTCTCAGTCAGTCAGTTAGTCAGTCAGTCAGTCAGTCAGTCCATTCTCAGTCAGTCAGGCAGTTAGTCAGTCAGTCTCGGTCAGTCAGTGAGTCAGTCAGTCAGTATCAGTCAGTCAGTGAGTCAGTCTGTCAGTCAGGCAGTATCAGTCAGGCAGTAAGACTCCGCTCGACAGAACTCCGATAGCCTAATGGCTAGACCGCTGGTCTTCCAAGCGAGTGGCCTGGGTTCGAGTCCCAGCCGGAGCGAATATCTTCAATGTATATATTTCTTTTCTAATTTGAAAATTATTTTTTTTTTCAATTTCTTTCCTTTGCAATTATTGATTATTTATGTAGGGAAGAAAATTATGAGTCAGTTTAATTTTTCGACACGAAGATTTCAAAGTGTTTAAATAAACAATTACCAAGGTGCATTTTTTGTTTTTATTATATTTAAAACTCCCACCGACAGAGCTCCCATAGACTAATGGCTAGAGTGTTAGGCTTCCAAGCGAGTGGCCCTGGGTTCGAGTCCCAGCCTGAACGAAAATCTTCAATGTATACTTTTAGTTTCTAATTTGAAATTTCTTCTTCTTTTTTTTTAATTTTTCTCTTTTGCGAATATTGATTATTTATGTAGGGAGAAAAATTCTGAGTCAGTTTAATTATTCGACCTGTAAATTTCAAAGTGTTTGAATCAATAATTACCAAGGTGCATTTTTTGTTTTTATTATATTTAAGACTTCCATCGACAGAGCACCGATAGCCTAATGGCTAGACCGTTGGGTTCCAAGCGCGTGGTACTGGGTTCGAGTCCCGGCCGGAACGAAAATCTTCCATGTATATATTTCTCTTCTAATTTGAAGATTCTTTTTTTTTTCAATTTCTTTCTTTTGCAAATATGGATTATTTATGTACGGAAGAAAATTCTGAGTCAGTTTAATCATTCGACCTTTAGATTTCAAAGATTTTAGATCAATAATTACTAAGGTGCATTTTTTGTTTTAATTATAATTAAGACACCGATCAACAGAGATCCGATAGTATATTGGCGAGAGCGTTGGGCTTCCATGAGTGTCGCCCTGGGTTCAAATCCCAGCCGGAAAGGAAATCTTAAATGCAAATATTTTTTTCTAATTTTATAATTCTTTTTTTTTTATTTTTCCCTTTTGCGAAGTCAGTCAGTCAGTCTGACAGTCAATCAGTCAAGCACTCAGTCATTCAGTCTCAGTCAGTCAGTCCAGTCAGTCAGTCACTCAGTCAGTCAGTTAGTCCTTCAGCCAGTCAGTCAAGCAGTCAGTCATTTAGTCTCAGTCAGTCAGTCATTCAGTCAGTCAGTCAGTCAGTCAGTCCAGTCTCAGTCAGTCAGGCAGTTAGTCAGTCAGTCTCGGTCAGTCAGTGAGTCAGTCAGTCAGTATCAGTCAGTCAGTGAGTCAGTCTGTCAGTCAGGCAGTATCAGTCAGGCAGTAAGACTCCGCTCGACAGAACTCCGATAGCCTAATGGCTAGACCGCTGGTCTTCCAAGCGAGTGGCCTGGGTTCGAGTCCCAGCAGGAGCGAATATCTGCAATGTATATATTTCTTTTCTAATTTGAAAATTCTTTTTTTTTTCAATTTCTTTCCTTTGCAATTATTGATTATTTATGTAGGGAAGAAAATTCTGAGTCAGTTTAATTTTTCGACACGAAGATTTCAAAGTGTTTAAATAAACAATTACCAAGGTGCATTTTTTGTTTTTATTATATTTAAAACTCCCACCGACAGAGCTCCCATAGACTAATGGCTAGAGTGTTAGGCTTCCAAGCGAGTGGCCCTGGGTTCGAGTCCCAGCCTGAACGAAAATCTTCAATGTATACTTTTAGTTTCTAATTTGAAATTTCTTCTTCTTTTTTTTTTAATTTTTCCCTTTTGCGAATATTGATTATTTATGTAGGGAGAAAAATTCTGAGTCAGTTTAATTATTCGACCTGTAAATTTCAAAGTGTTTGAATCAATAATTACCAAGGTGCATTTTTTGTTTTTATTATATTTAAGACTTCCATCGACAGAGCACCGATAGCCTAATGGCTAGACCGTTGGGTTCCTAGCGCGTGGTACTGGGTTCGAGTCCCGGCCGGAAAGGAAATTTTAAATGCAAATATTTTTTTCTAATTTTATAATTCGTTTTTTTTTTTATTTTTCCCTTTTGCGAAGTCAGTCAGTCAGTCTGACAGTCAATCAGTCAAGCACTCAGTCATTCAGTCTCAGTCAGTCAGTCCAGTCAGTCAGTCACTCAGTCAGTCAGTTAGTCCTTCAGCCAGTCAGTCAAGCAGTCAGTCATTTAGTCTCAGTCAGTCAGTCATTCAGTCAGTCAGTCAGTCAGGCAGTCAGTCAGTCAGTCAGTCGGTCAGTCCTGTGCAGTCAGATAGTCACTAAAGCAGTCAGTCAGTCTCAGTCAGTCAGTCAGTCAGTCAGTCCAGTCCAGTCTCAGTCAGTCAGTCAGTCAGTCAGGCAGTCAGTCAGTCGGTCAGACTTATTCAGTCAGTCTGTCAGTCAGTCAGCCTTATTCAGTCAGTCTGTCAGTCATCCTTATTCAGTCAGTCTGTCAGTCAGTCAGTCGGTCAGTCCTGTCCAGTCAGTTAGTCAGTCAAGCAGTCAGTCAGGTAGTCAAGCAGTCAGTCAGTCAGTGTCAGTCAGTCATTTAGTCATTCAGTCAGTCAGTGAAATAGCCAGTCAGAGAGTCAAGCAATCAGTCAGTCAGTCTCAGTCAGTCAGTTAGTCAGTCAGTCAGTCAGTCAGTCAGTCAGTCCAGTCTCAGTCAGTCAGGCAGTTAGTCAGTCAGTCTCGGTTAGTCAGTGAGTCAGTCAGTCAGTATCAGTCAGTCAGTGAGTCAGTCAGTCAGTATCAGTCAGTCAGTGAGTCAGTCTGTCAGTCAGGCAGTATCAGTCAGGCAGTAAGTCTCCGCTCGACAGAACTCCGATGGCCTAATGGCTAGACCGCTGGTCTTCCAAGCGAGTGGCCTGGGTTCGAGTCCCAGCCGGAGCGAATATCTTCAATGTATATATTTCTTTTCTAATTTGAAAATTCTTTTTTTTTTCAATTTCTTTCCTTTGCAATTATTGATTATTTATGTAGGGAAGAAAATTCTGAGTCAGTTTAATTTTTCGACACGAAGATTTCAAAGTGTTTAAATAAACAATTACGAAGGTGCATTTTTTGTTTTTATTATTTTTAAAACTCCCACCGACAGAGCTCCGATAGCCTAATGGCTAGACCGTTGGGTTCCAAGCGCGTGGTACTGGGTTCGAGTCCCGGCCGGAACGAAAATCTTCCATGTATATATTTCTCTTCTAATTTGAAGATTCTTTTTTTTTTCAATTTCTTTCTTTTGCAAATATGGATTATTTATGTACGGAAGAAAATTCTGAGTCAGTTTAATCATTCGACCTTTAGATTTCAAAGATTTTAGATCAATAATTACTAAGGTGCATTTTTTGTTTTTATTATAATTAAGACACCGATCAACAGAGATCCGATAGTATATTGGCGAGAGCGTTGGGCTTCCATGAGTGTCGCCCTGGGTTCAAATCCCAGCGGGAAAGGAAATCTTAAATGCAAATATTTTTTTCTAATTTTATAATTCTTTTTTTTTATTTTTCCCTTTTGCGAAGTCAGTCAGTCAGTCTGACAGTCAATCAGTCAAGCACTCAGTCATTCAGTCTCAGTCAGTCAGTCCAGTCAGTCACTCACTCAATCAGTCAGTTAGTCCTTCAGCCAGTCAGTCAAGCAGTCAGTCATTTAGTCTCAGTCATTCAGTCAGTCAGTCAGTCAGTCAGTCAGTCGGTCAGTCCTGTGCAGTCAGTTAGTCACTAAAGCAGTCAGTCAGTCTCAGTCAGTCAGTCAGTCAGTCAGTCCAGTCCAGTCTCAGTCAGTCAGTCAGTCAGTCTCGGTCAGTCAGTCAGTCAGTCATTCAGTCAGTCAGTCAGTCAGGCAGTCAGTCAGTCGGTCAGCCTTATTCAGTCAGTCTGTCAGTCAGTCAGTCAGTCATCCTTATTCAGTCAGTCTGTCAGTCAGTCAGTCGGTCAGTCCTGTCCAGTCAGTTTGTCAGTCAAGCAGTCAGTCAGGTAGTCAAGCAGTCAGTCAGTCAGTGTCAGTCAGTCATTTAGTCATTCAGTCAGTCAGTGAAATAGCCAGTCAGAGAGTCAAGCAGTCAGTCAGTCAGTCTCAGTCAGTCAGTTAGTCAGTCAGTCAGTCAGTCAGTCAGTCAGTCCAGTCTCAGTCAGTCAGGCAGTTAGTCAGTCAGTCTCGGTCAGTCAGTGAGTCAGTCAGTCAGTATCAGTCTGTCAGTCAGGCAGTATCAGTCAGGCAGTAAGACTCCGCTCGACAGAACTCCGATAGCCTAATGGCTAGACCGCTGGTCTTCCAAGCGAGTGGCATGGGTTCGAGTCCCAGCCGGAGCGAATATCTTCAATGTATATATTTCTTTTCTAATTTGAAAATTCTTTTTTTTTTCAATTTCTTTCCTTTGCAATTATTGATTATTTATGTAGGGAAGAAAATTCTGAGTCAGTTTAATTTTTCGACACGAAGATTTCAAAGTGTTTAAATAAACAATTACCAAGGTGCATTTTTTGTTTTTATTATATTTAAAACTCCCACCGACAGAGCTCCCATAGACTAATGGCTAGAGTGTTAGGCTTCCAAGCGAGTGGCCCTGGGTTCGAGTCCCAGCCTGAACGAAAATCAGTCAGTTAGTCCTTCAGCCAGTCAGTCAAGCAGTCAGTCATTTAGTCTCAGTCAGTCAGTCAGTCATTCAGTCAGTCAGTCAGTCAGGCAGTCAGTCAGTCGGTCAGCCTTATTCAGTCAGTCTGTCAGTCATCCTTATTCAGTCAGTCTGTCAGTCAGTCAGTCGGTCAGTCCTGTCCAGTCAGTTTTTCAGTCAAGCAGTCAGTCAGGTAGTCAAGCAGTCAGTCAGTCAGTGTCGGTCAGTCATTTAGTCATTCAGTCAGTCAGTGAAATAGCCAGTCAGAGAGTCAAGCAGTCAGTCTCAGTCAGTCAGTTAGTCAGTCAGTCAGTCAGTCAGTCAGTCCAGTCTCAGTCAGTCAGGCAGTTAGTCAGTCAGTCTCGGTCAGTCAGTGAGTCAGTCAGTCAGTATCAGTCTGTCAGTCAGGCAGTATCAGTCAGGCAGTAAGACTCCGCTCGACAGAACTCCGATAGCCTAATGGCTAGACCGCTGGTCTTCCAAGCGAGTGGCATGGGTTCGAGTCCCAGCCGGAGCGAATATCTTCAATGTATATATTTCTTTTCTAATTTGAAAATTCTTTTTTTTTCAATTTCTTTCCTTTGCAATTATTGATTATTTATGTAGGGAAGAAAATTCTGAGTCAGTTTAATTTTTCGACACGAAGATTTCAAAGTGTTTAAATAAACAATTACCAAGGTGCATTTTTTGTTTTTATTATATTTAAAACTCCCACCGACAGAGCTCCCATAGACTAATGGCTAGAGTGTTAGGCTTCCAAGCGAGTGGCCCTGGGTTCGAGTCCAAGCCTGAACGAAAATCTTCAATGTATACTTTTAGTTTCTAATTTGAAATTTCTTCTTCTTTTTTTTTTTTTTTAATTTTTCTCTTTTGCGAATATTGATTATTTATGTAGGGAGAAAAATTCTGAGTCAGTTTAATTATTCGACCTGTAAATTTCAAAGTGTTTGAATCAATAATTACCAAGGTGCATTTTTTGTTTTTATTATATTTAAGACTTCCATTGACAGAGCTCCGATAGCCTAATGGCTAGACCGTTGGGTTCCAAGCGCGTGGTACTGGGTTCGAGTCCCGGCCGGAACGAAAATCTTCCATGTATATATTTCTCTTCTAATTTGAAGATTCTTTTTTTTTTCAATTTCTTTCTTTTGCAAATATGGATTATTTATGTACGGAAGAAAATTCTGAGTCAGTTTAATCATTCGACCTTTAGATTTCAAAGATTTTAGATCAATAATTACTAAGGTGCATTTTTTGTTTTTATTATAATTAAGACACCGATCAACAGAGATCCGATAGTATATTGGCGAGAGCGTTGGGCTTCCATGAGTGTCGCCCTGGGTTCAAATCCCAGCGGGAAAGGAAATCTTAAATGCAAATATTTTTTTCTAATTTTATAATTCTTTTTTTTTATTTTTCCCTTTTGCGAAGTCAGTCAGTCAGTCTGACAGTCAATCAGTCAAGCACTCAGTCATTCAGTCTCAGTCAGTCAGTCCAGTCAGTCAGTCACTCAGTCAGTCAGTTAGTCCTTCAGCCAGTCAGTCAAGCAGTCAGTCATTTAGTCTCAGTCAGTCAGTCAGTCAGTCAGTCAGGCAGTCAGTTAGTCAGTCAGTCGGTCAGTCCTGTGCAGTCAGTTAGTCACTAAAGCAGTCAGTCAGTCTCAGTCAGTCAGTCAGTCAGTCAGTCCAGTCCAGTCTCAGTCAGTCAGTCAGTCAGTCTCGGTCAGTCAGTCAAACAGTCATTCATTCAGTCAGTCAGTCAGGTAGTCAGTCAGTCGGTCAGCCTTATTCAGTCAGTCTGTCAGTCAGTCAGTCAGTCAGCCTTATTCAGTCAGTCTGTCAGTCATCCTTATTCAGTCAGTCTGTCAGTCAGTCAGTCGGTCAGTCCTGTCCAGTCAGTTAGTCAGTCAAGCAGTCAGTCAGGTAGTCAAGCAGTCAGTCAGTCAGTGTCAGTCAGTCATTTAGTCATTCAGTCAGTCAGTGAAATAGCCAGTCAGAGAGTCAAGCAGTCAGTCAGTCAGTCTCAGTCAGTCCGTTAGTCAGTCAGTCAGTCAGTCAGTCAGTCAGTCCAGTCTCAGTCAGTCAGGCAGTTAGTCAGTCAGTCTCGGTCAGTCAGTGAGTCAGTCAGTCAGTATCAGTCAGTCAGTGAGTCAGTCTGTCAGTCAGGCAGTATCAGTCAGGCAGTAAGACTCCGCTCGACAGAACTCCGATAGCCTAATGGCTAGACCGCTGGTCTTCCAAGCGAGTGGCCTGGGTTCGAGTCCCAGCCGGAGCGAATATCTTCAATGTATAAATTTCTTTTCTAATTTGAAAATTCTTTTTTTTTTCAATTTCTTTCCTTTGCAATTATTGATTATTTATGTAGGGAAGAAAATTCTGAGTCAGTTTAATTTTTCGACACGAAGATTTCAAAGTGTTTAAATAAACAATTACCAAGGTGCATTTTTTGTTTTTATTATATTTAAAACTCCCACCGACAGAGCTCCCATAGACTAATGGCTAGAGTGTTAGGCTTCCAAGCGAGTGGCCCTGGGTTCGAGTCCCAGCCTGAACGAAAATCTTCAATGTATACTTTTAGTTTCTAATTTGAAATTTCTTCTTCTTTTTTTTTTAATTTTTCTCTTTTGCGAATATTGATTATTTATGTAGGGAGAAAAATTCTGAGTCAGTTTAATTATTCGACCTGTAAATTTCAAAGTGTTTGAATCAATAATTACCAAGGTGCATTTTTTGTTTTTATTATATTTAAGACTTCCATCGACAGAGCTCCGATAGCCTAATGGCTAGACCGTTGGGTTCCAAGCGCGTGGTACTGGGTTCGAGTCCCGGCCGGAACGAAAATCTTCCATGTATATATTTCTCTTCTAATTTGAAGATTCTTTCTTTTTTCAATTTCTTTCTTTTGCAAATATGGATTATTTATGTACGGAAGAAAATTCTGAGTCAGTTTAATCATTCGACCTTTAGATTTCAAAGATTTTAGATCAATTATTACTAAGGTGCATTTTTTGTTTTTATTATAATTAAGACACCGATCAACAGAGATCCGATAGTATATTGGCGAGAGCGTTGGGCTTCCATGAGTGTCGCCCTGGGTTCAAATCCCAGCCGGAAAGGAAATCTTAAATGCAAATATTTTTTTCTAATTTTATAATTCTTTTTTTTTTATTTTTCCCTTTTGCGAAGTCAGTCAGTCAGTCTGACAGTCAATCAGTCAAGCACTCAGTCATTCAGTCTCAGTCAGTCAGTCCAGTCAGTCAGTCACTCAGTCAGTCAGTTAGTCCTTCAGCCAGTCAGTCAAGCAGTCAGTCATTTAGTCTCAGTCAGTCAGTCATTCAGTCAGTCAGTCAGTCAGGCAGTCAGTCAGTCGGTCAGTCGGTCAGTCCTGTGCAGTCAGTTAGTCACTAAAGCAGTCAGTCAGTCTCAGTCAGTCAGTCAGTCAGTCAGTCCAGTCCAGTCTCAGTCAGTCAGTCAGTCAGTCTCGGTCAGTCAGTCAGTCAGTCATTCAGTCAGTCAGTCAGTCAGTCAGTCAGGCAGTCAGTCAGTCGGTCAGCCTTATTCAGTCAGTCTGTCAGTCAGTCAGTCAGTCAGCCTTATTCAGTCAGTCTGTCAGTCATCTTTATTCAGTCAGTCTGTCAGTCAGTCAGTCGGTCAGTCCTGTCCAGTCAGTTAGTCAGTCAAGCAGTCAGTCAGGTAGTCAAGCAGTCAGTCAGTCAGTGTCAGTCAGTCATTTAGTCATTCAGTCAGTCAGTGAAATAGCCAGTCAGAGAGTCAAGCAGTCAGTCAGTCAGTCTCAGTCAGTCAGTTAGTCAGTCAGTCAGTCAGTCAGTCAGTCAGTCCAGTCTCAGTCAGTCAGGCAGTTAATCAGTCAGTCTCGGTCAGTCAGTGAGTCAGTCAGTCAGTATCAGTCAGTCAGTGAGTCAGTCTGTCAGTCAGGCAGTATCAGTCAGGCAGTAAGACTCCGCTCGACAGAACTCCGATAGCCTAATGGCTAGACCGCTGGTCTTCCAAGCGAGTGGCCTGGGTTCGAGTCCCAGCCGGAGCGAATATCTTCAATGTATATATTTCTTTTCTAATTTGAAAATTCTTTTTTTTTTCAATTTCTTTCCTTTGCAATTATTGATTATTTATGTAGGGAAGAAAATTCTGAGTCAGTTTAATTTTTCGACACGAAGATTTCAAAGTGTTTAAATAAACAATTACCAAGGTGCATTTTTTGATTTTATTATATTTAAAACTCCCACCGACAGAGCTCCCATAGACTAATGGCTAGAGTTTTAGGCTTCCAAGCGAGTGGCCCTGGGTTCGAGTCCCAGCCTGAACGAAAATCTTCAATGTATACTTTTAGTTTCTAATTTGAAATTTCTTCTTCTTTTTTTTTTAATTTTTCTCTTTTGCGAATATTGATTATTTATGTAGGGAGAAAAATTCTGAGTCAGTTTAATTATTCGACCTGTAAATTTCAAAGTGTTTGAATCAATAATTACG
Source organism: Uloborus diversus (assembly GCF_026930045.1). Lineage (NCBI taxonomy): Eukaryota > Metazoa > Arthropoda > Arachnida > Araneae > Uloboridae > Uloborus > Uloborus diversus. The sequence continues at coordinate 80,278 of NW_026558771.1, forward strand.
AAGGTGCATTTTTTGTTTTTATTATATTTAAGACTTCCATCGACAGAGCTCCGATAGCCTAATGGCTAGACCGTTGGGTTCCTAGCGCGTGGTACTGGGTTCGAGTCCCGGCCGGAAAGGAAATCTTAAATGCAAATATTTTTTTCTAATTTTATAATTCTTTTTTTTTTTATTTTTCCCTTTTGCGAAGTCAGTCAGTCAGTCTGACAGTCAATCAGTCAAGCACTCAGTCATTCAGTCTCAGTCAGTCAGTCCAGTCAGTCAGTCACTCAGTCAGTCAGTTAGTCCTTCAGCCAGTCAGTCAAGCAGTCAGTCATTTAGTCTCAGTCAGTCAGTCATTCAGTCAGTCAGTCAGTCAGGCAGTCAGTCAGTCAGTCAGTCGGTCAGTCCTGTGCAGTCAGTCAGTCACTAAAGCAGTCAGTCAGTCTCAGTCAGTCAGTCAGTCAGTCAGTCCAGTCCAGTCTCAGTCAGTCAGTCAGTCAGTCTCGGTCAGTCAGTCAGTCAGTCAGTCAGTCAGTCAGGCAGTCAGTCAGTCGGTCAGCCTTATTCAGTCAGTCTGCCAGTCAGTCAGTCAGACAGCCTTATTCAGTCAGTCTGTCAGTCATCCTTATTCAGTCAGTCTGTCAGTCAGTCAGTCGGTCAGTCCTGTCCAGTCAGTTAGTCAGTCAAGCAGTCAGTCAGGTAGTCAAGCAGTCAGTCAGTCAGTGTCAGTCAGTCATTTAGTCATTCAGTCAGTCAGTGAAATAGCCAGTCAGAGAGTCAAGCAATCAGTCAGTCAGTCTCAGTCAGTCAGTTAGTCAGTCAGTCAGTCAGTCAGTCAGTCAGTCCAGTCTCAGTCAGTCAGGCAGTTAGTCAGTCAGTCTCGGTCAGTCAGTGAGTCAGTCAGTCAGTATCAGTCAGTCAGTGAGTCAGTCTGTCAGTCAGGCAGTATCAGTCAGGCAGTAAGACTCCGCTCGACAGAACTCCGATAGCCTAATGGCTAGACAGCTGGTCTTCCAAGCGAAGCCTGGGTTCGAGTCCCAGCCGGAGCGAATATCTTTAACCCGTTCGCACCCAGCGTCACGCGGACGCTACGCAACGATTCCTCTCCTATCAGCCCAGCGTCACTTATCCGCTACGCGCTCTGATCTACGCTGTAGTCCCAGCGTCACGTATATGCTTTCTCGAAATGGAACGATTGAATTGAATATTTAAATGATACTAGATGGCGCTAAATGGCTATAACTTTAATCATATTCGAGTCACATGGTATTTGACCTTCATGTACACGCTTTAGTTTCTTATTTGGGCCTCTCAATGGGATAGATTTTTTTTTATGTAAACAACAGTGAATCACTGCTCTGCGCATATGATTTATGAGGTCTCAATTGCTCTTGTTTATATCTTTGCTTCTCTTTTTTTTACGAGTAATTGAAAGAGATATACATCTAGCTGAATAAATTATGGGGGAGGGAAGGAAGGCTAAAATATTTTTGCGTATGTGTTCCAGACTTTTGGGATTCCCCGTTCGATGAGAGTATAGGAATGATTTCAAGAGGCCTGAAGTTTATGATTATTTTTGAATCCTTTCTAAAATTGTTCTTCTGTATTTATTCTTTTTTATTTGGGGATAGAAAACCGCAATAAAAATGATTAGCGAAGTGAGTGAAAGGGAATGTTTTCGAGTGAATTATGAAGCAGTTTTGAGACTTGTCGCGTGGGAAATATAACTAGTTTAAATTCGTTGACCTAAGTTGTTTTAATCAAAATTACATAAGGAACATATTTTTTTGCTACATTTCTTTTTCTTTGATTCCACACTCACGATGTCAAACTCTAACTTTGTTTTTGTGCACATATCATTTAATTTTGTGCACATGGTTAAAGTTTTAGAATTCTACTTATTTTACTTCCTTCTAATAATGTAATAGTCTTTATATTAATAATTAGTAATCAGTAGTACATTGTTTAAGCAAAATTAAAATTTCAAGCCATTATTTTGAGATGCTGATTTTATATGAATATTTTTGTTCAGTTAGGCTTAACTGCTGTAAATGCTCGGGCCGATGGCGGCGTTCCATTTCAGAACGTTCGGTCCCGTAGCTGCGCTTCGTTTTCCGAGCGCTGGTCCTCAAGGGGTTAATGTATATATTTCTTTTCTAATTTGAAAATTCTTTTTTTTTTCAATTTCTTTCCTTTGCAATTATTGATTATTTATGTAGGGAAGAAAATTCTGAGTCAGTTTAATTTTTCGACACAAAGATTTCAAAGTGTTTAAATAAACAATTACCAAGGTGCATTTTTTGTTTTTATTATATTTAAAACTCCCACCGACAGAGCTCCCATAGACTAATGGCTAGAGTGTTAGGCTTCCAAGCGAGTGGCCCTGGGTTCGAGTCCCAGCCTGAACGAAAATCTTCAATGTATACTTTTAGTTTCTAATTTGAAATTTCTTCTTCTTTTTTTTTTAATTTTTCTCTTTTGCGAATATTGATTATTTATGTAGGGAGAAAAATTCTGAGTCAGTTTAATTATTCGACCTGTAAATTTCAAAGTGTTTGAATCAATAATTACCAAGGTGCATTTTTTGTTTTTATTATATTTAAGACTTCCATCGACAGAGCTCCGATAGCCTAATGGCTAGACCGTTGGGTTCCTAGCGCGTGGTACTGGGTTCGAGTCCCGGCCGGAAAGGAAATCTTAAATGCAAATATTTTTTTCTAATTTATAATTCTTTTTTTTTTATTTTTCCCTTTTGCGAAGTCAGTCAGTCAGTCTGACAGTCAATCAGTCAAGCACTCAGTCATTCAGTCTCAGTCAGTCAGTCCAGTCAGTCATTCACTCAGTCAGTCAGTTAGTCCTTCAGCCAGTCAGTCAAGCAGTCAGTCATTTAGTCTCAGTCAGTCAGTCATTCAGTCAGTCAGTCAGTCAGGCAGTCAGTCAGTCAGTCAGTAGGTCAGTCCTGTGCAGTCAGTTAGTCACTAAAGCAGTCAGTCAGTCTCAGTCAGTCAGTCAGTCAGTCAGTCCAGTCCAGTCTCAGTTAGTCAGTTAGTCAGTCTCGGTCAGTCAGTCAGTCAGTCATTCAGTCAGTCAGTCAGTCAGGCAGTCAGTCAGTCGGTCAGCCTTATTCAGTCAGTCTGTCTGTCAGTCAGTCAGTCATCCTTATTCAGTCAGTCTGTCAGTCAGTCAGTCGGTCAGTCCTGTCCAGTCAGTTAGTCAGTCAAGCAGTCAGTCAGGTAGTCAAGCAGTCAGTCAGGTAGTCAAGCAGTCAGTCAGTCAGTGTCAGTCAGTCATTTAGTCATTCAGTCAGTCAGTGAAATAGCCAGTCAGAGAGTCAAGCAGTCAGTCAGTCAGTCTCAGTCAGTCAGTCAGTCAGTCCAGTCTCAGTCAGTCAGGCAGTTAGTCAGTCAGTCTCGGTCAGTCAGTGAGTCAGTCAGTCAGTCAGTCAGGCAGTCAGTCAGTCGGTCAGCCTTATTCAGTCAGTCTGCCAGTCAGTCAGTCAGACAGCCTTATTCAGTCAGTCTGTCAGTCATCCTTATTCAGTCAGTCTGTCAGTCAGTCAGTCGGTCAGTCCTGTCCAGTCAGTTAGTCAGTCAAGCAGTCAGTCAGGTAGTCAAGCAGTCAGTCAGTCAGTGTCAGTCAGTCATTTAGTCATTCAGTCAGTCAGTGAAATAGCCAGTCAGAGAGTCAAGCAATCAGTCAGTCAGTCTCAGTCAGTCAGTTAGTCAGTCAGTCAGTCAGTCAGTCAGTCAGTCCAGTCTCAGTCAGTCAGGCAGTTAGTCAGTCAGTCTCGGTCAGTCAGTGAGTCAGTCAGTCAGTATCAGTCAGTCAGTGAGTCAGTCTGTCAGTCAGGCAGTATCAGTCAGGCAGTAAGACTCCGCTCGACAGAACTCCGATAGCCTAATGGCTAGACAGCTGGTCTTCCAAGCGAAGCCTGGGTTCGAGTCCCAGCCGGAGCGAATATCTTTAATGTATATATTTCTTTTCTAATTTGAAAATTCTTTTTTTTTTCAATTTCTTTCCTTTGCAATTATTGATTATTTATGTAGGGAAGAAAATTCTGAGTCAGTTTAATTTTTCGACACAAAGATTTCAAAGTGTTTAAATAAACAATTACCAAGGTGCATTTTTTGTTTTTATTATATTTAAAACTCCCACCGACAGAGCTCCCATAGACTAATGGCTAGAGTGTTAGGCTTCCAAGCGAGTGGCCCTGGGTTCGAGTCCCAGCCTGAACGAAAATCTTCAATGTATACTTTTAGTTTCTAATTTGAAATTTCATCTTCTTTTTTTTTTAATTTTTCTCTTTTGCGAATATTGATTATTTATGTAGGGAGAAAAATTCTGAGTCAGTTTAATTATTCGACCTGTAAATTTCAAAGTGTTTGAATCAATAATTACCAAGGTGCATTTTTTGTTTTTATTATATTTAAGACTTCCATCGACAGAGCTCCGATAGCCTAATGGCTAGACCGTTGGGTTCCTAGCGCGTGGTACTGGGTTCGAGTCCCGGCCGGAAAGGAAATCTTAAATGCAAATATTTTTTTCTAATTTATAATTCTTTTTTTTTTATTTTTCCCTTTTGCGAAGTCAGTCAGTCAGTCTGACAGTCAATCAGTCAAGCACTCAGTCATTCAGTCTCAGTCAGTCAGTCCAGTCAGTCATTCACTCAGTCAGTCAGTTAGTCCTTCAGCCAGTCAGTCAAGCAGTCAGTCATTTAGTCTCAGTCAGTCAGTCATTCAGTCAGTCAGTCAGTCAGGCAGTCAGTCAGTCAGTCAGTAGGTCAGTCCTGTGCAGTCAGTTAGTCACTAAAGCAGTCAGTCAGTCTCAGTCAGTCAGTCAGTCAGTCAGTCCAGTCCAGTCTCAGTTAGTCAGTTAGTCAGTCTCGGTCAGTCAGTCAGTCAGTCATTCAGTCAGTCAGTCAGTCAGTCATTCAGTCAGTCAGTCAGTCAGGCAGTCAGTCAGTCGGTCAGCCTTATTCAGTCAGTCTGTCTGTCAGTCAGTCAGTCATCCTTATTCAGTCAGTCTGTCAGTCAGTCAGTCGGTCAGTCCTGTCCAGTCAGTTAGTCAGTCAAGCAGTCAGTCAGGTAGTCAAGCAGTCAGTCAGTCATTCAGTCAGTCAGTGAAATAGCCAGTCAGAGAGTCAAGCAGTCAGTCAGTCAGTCTCAGTCAGTCAGTCAGTCAGTCCAGTCTCAGTCAGTCAGGCAGTTAGTCAGTCAGTCTCGGTCAGTCAGTGAGTCAGTCAGTCAGTATCAGTCAGTCAGTGAGTCAGTCTGTCAGTCAGGCAGTATCAGTCAGGCAGTAAGACTCCGCTCGACAGAACTCCGATAGCCTAATGGCTAGACCGCTGGTCTTCCAAGCGAGTGGCCTGGGTTCGAGTCCCAGCCGGAGCGAATATCTTCAATGTATATATTTCTTTTCTAATTTGAAAATTCTTTTTTTTTTTCAATTTCTTTCCTTTGCAATTATTGATTATTTATGTAGGGAAGAAAATTCTGAGTCAGTTTAATTTTTCGACACTAAGATTTCAAAGTGTTTAAATAAACAATTACCAAGGTGCATTTTTTGTTTTTATTATATTTAAAACTCCCACCGACAGAGCTCCCATAGACTAATGGCTAGAGTGTTAGGCTTCCAAGCGAGTGGCCCTGGGTTCGAGTCCCAGCCTGAACGAAAATCTTCAATGTATACTTTTAGTTTCTAATTTGAAATTTCTTCTTCTTTTTTTTTTAATTTTTCTCTTTTGCGAATATTGATTATTTATGTAGGGAGAAAAATTCTGAGTCAGTTTAATTATTCGACCTGTAAATTTCAAAGTGTTTGAATCAATAATTACCAAGGTGCATTTTTTGTTTTTATTATATTTAAGGCTTCCATCGACAGAGCACCGATAGCCTAATGGCTAGACCGTTGGGTTCCTAGCGCGTGGTACTGGGTTCGAGTCCCGGCCGGAAAGGAAATCTTAAATGCAAATATTTTTTTCTAATTTTATAATTCTTTTTTTTTTATTTTTCCCTTTTGCGAAGTCAGTCAGTCAGTCTGACAGTCAATCAGTCAAGCACTCAGTCATTCAGTCTCAGTCAGTCAGTCCAGTCAGTCAGTCACTCAGTCAGTCAGTTAGTCCTTCAGCCAGTCAGTCAAGCAGTCAGTCATTTAGTCTCAGTCATTCAGTCAGTCAGTCAGTCAGGCAGTCAGTCAGTCAGTCAGTAGGTCAGTCCTGTGCAGTCAGTTAGTCACTAAAGCAGTCAGTCAGTCTCAGTCAGTCAGTCAGTCAGTCAGTCCAGTCCAGTCTCAGTTAGTCAGTCAGTCAGTCTCGGTCAGTCAGTCAGTCAATCATTCAGTCAGTCAGTCAGGCAGTCAGTCAGTCGGTCAGCCTTATTCAGTCAGTCTGTCTGTCAGTCAGTCAGTCAGCCTTATTCAGTCAGTCTGTCAGTCATCCTTATTCAGTCAGTCTGTCAGTCAGTCAGTCGGTCTGTCCTGTCCAGTCAGTTAGTCAGTCAAGCAGTCAGTCAGGTAGTCAAGCAGTCAGTCAGTCAGTGTCAGTCAGTCATTTAGTCATTCAGTCAGTCAGTGAAATAGCCAGTCAGAGAGTCAAGCAGTCAGTCAGTCAGTCTCAGTCAGTCAGTTAGTCAGTCAGTCAGTCAGTCAGTCCAGTCTCAGTCAGTCAGGCAGTTAGTCAGTCAGTCTCGGTCAGTCAGTGAGTCAGTCAGTCAGTATCAGTCAGTCAGTGAGTCAGTCTGTCAGTCAGGCAGTATCAGTTAGGCAGTAAGACTCCGCTCGACAGAACTCCGATAGCCTAATGGCTAGACCGATGGTCTTCCAAGCGAGTGGCCTGGGTTCGAGTCCCAGCCGGAGCGAATATCTTCAATGTATATATTTCTTTTCTAATTTGAAAATTCTTTTTTTTTTCAATTTCTTTCCTTTGCAATTATTGATTATTTATGTAGGGAAGAAAATTCTGAGTCAGTTTAATTTTTCGACACGAAGATTTCAAAGTGTTTAAATAAACAATTACCAAGGTGCATTTTTTGTTTTTATTATATTTAAAACTCCCATCGACAGAGCTCCCATAGACTAATGGCTAGAGTGTTAGGCTTCCAAGCGAGTGGCCCTGGGTTCGAGTCCCAGCCTGAACGAAAATCTTCAATGTATACTTTTAGTTTCTAATTTGAAATTTCTTCTTCTTTTTTTTTTAATTTTTCTCTTTTGCGAATATTGATTATTTATGTAGGGAGAAAAATTCTGAGTCAGTTTAATTATTCGACCTGTAAATTTCAAAGTGTTTGAATCAATAATTACCAAGGTGCATTTTTTGTTTTTATTATATTTAAGACTTCCATCGACAGAGCACCGATAGCCTAATGGCTAGACCGTTGGGTTCCTAGCGCGTGGTACTGGGTTCGAGTCCCGGCCGGAAAGGAAATCTTAAATGCAAATATTTTTTTCTAATTTTATAATTCTTTTTTTTTATTTTTCCCTTTTGCGAAGTCAGTCAGTCAGTCTGACAGTCAATCAGTCAAGCACTCAGTCATTCAGTCTCAGTCAGTCAGTCCAGTCAGTCAGTCACTCAGTCAGTCAGTTAGTCCTTCAGCCAGTCAGTCAAGCAGTCAGTCATTTAGTCTCAGTCAGTCAGTCATTCAGTCAGTCAGTCAGTCAGGCAGTCATTCAGTCAGTCAGTCAGTCAGGCAGTCAGTCAGTCAGTCAGTCGGTCAGTCCTGTGCAGTCAGTTAGTCACTAAATCAGTCAGTCAGTCTCAGTCTGTCAGTCAGTCAGTCAGTCCAGTCCAGTCTCAGTCAGTCAGTCAGTCAGTCTCGGTCAGTCAGTCAGTCAGTCAGGCAGTCAGTCAGTCGGTCAGCCTTATTCAGTCAGTCTGTCAGTCAGTCAGTCAGTCAGCCTTATTCAGTCAGTCTGTCAGTCATCCTTATTCAGTCAGTCTGTCAGTCAGTCAGTCGGTCAGTCCTGTCCAGTCAGTTAGTCAGTCAAGCAGTCAGTCAGGTAGTCAAGCAGTCAGTCAGTCAGTGTCAGTCAGTCATTTAGTCATTCAGTCAGTCAGTGAAATAGCCAGTCAGAGAGTCAAGCAATCAGTCAGTCAGTCTCAGTCAGTCAGTTAGTCAGTCAGTCAGTCAGTCAGTCAGTCAGTCCAGTCTCAGTCAGTCAGGCAGTTAGTCAGTCAGTCTCGGTCAGTCAGTGAGTCAGTCAGTCAGTATCAGTCAGTCAGTGAGTCAGTCTGTCAGTCAGGCAGTATCAGTCAGGCAGTAAGACTCCGCACGACAGAACTCCGATAGCCTAATGGCTAGACCGCTGGTCTTCCAAGCGAGTGGCCTGGGTTCGAGTCCCAGCCGGAGCGAATATCTTCAATGTATATATTTCTTTTCTAATTTGAAAATTCTTTTTTTTTTCAATTTCTTTCCTTTGCAATTATTGATTATTTATGTAGGGAAGAAAATTCTCCGTCAGTTTAATTTTTCGACACGAAGATTTCAAAGTGTTTAAATAAACAATTACCAAGGTGCATTTTTTGTTTTTATTATATTTAAAATCCCACCGACAGAGCTCCCATAGACTAATGGCTAGAGTGTTAGGCTTCCAAGCGAGTGGCCCTGGGTTCGAGTCCCAGCCTGAACGAAAATCTTCAATGTATACTTTTAGTTTCTGATTTGAAATTTCTTCTTCTTTTTTTTTTAATTTTTCTCTTTTGCGAATATTGATTATTTATGTAGGGAGAAAAATTCTGAGTCAGTTTAATTATTCGACCTGTAAATTTCAAAGTGTTTGAATCAATAATTACCAAGGTGCATTTTTTGTTTTTATTATATTTAAGACTTCCATCGACAGAGCACCGATAGCCTAATGGCTAGACCGTTGGGTTCCTAGCGCGTGGTACTGGGTTCGAGTCCCGGCCGGAAAGGAAATCTTAAATGCAAATATTTTTTTCTAATTTTATAATTCTTTTTTTTTTATTTTTCAATTTTGCGAAGTCAGTCAGTCAGTCTGACAGTCAATCAGTCAAGCACTCAGTCATTCTGTCTCAGTCAGTCAGTCCAGTCAGTCAGTCACTCAGTCAGTCAGTTAGTCCTTCAGTCAGTCAGTCAAGCAGTCAGTCATTTAGTCTCAGTCAGTCAGTCATTCAGTCAGTCAGTCAGTCAGGCAGTCAGTCAGTCAGTCAGTCGGTCAGTCCTGTGCAGTCAGTTAGTCACTAAAGCAGTCAGTCAGTCTCAGTCAGTCAGTCAGTCAGTCAGTCCAGTCCAGTCTCAGTCAGTCAGTCAGTCAGTCTCGGTCAGTCAGTCAGTCAGTCAGTCAGCCTTATTCAGTCAGTCTGTCAGTCATCCTTATTCAGTCAGTCTGTCAGTCAGTCAGTCGGTCAGTCCTGTCCAGTCAGTTAGTCAGTCAAGCAGTCAGTCAGGTAGTCAAGCAGTCAGTCAGTCAGTGTCAGTCAGTCATTTAGTCATTCAGTCAGTCAGTGAAATAGACAGTCAGAGAGTCAAGCAATCAGTCAGTCAGTCTCAGTCAGTCAGTTAGTCAGTCAGTCAGTCAGTCAGTCAGTCAGTCCAGTCTCAGTCAGTCAGGCAGTTAGTCAGTCAGTCTCGGTCAGTCAGTGAGTCAGTCAGTCAGTATCAGTCAGTCAGTGAGTCAGTCTGTCAGTCAGGCAGTATCAGTCAGGCAGTAAGACTCCGCTCGACAGAACTCCGATAGCCTAATGGCTAGACCGCTGGTCTTCCAAGCGAGTGGCCTGGGTTCGAGTCCCAGCCGGAGCGAATATCTTTAATGTATATATTTCTTTTCTAATTTGAAAATTCTTTTTTTTTCAATTTCTTTCCTTTGCAATTATTGATTATTTATGTAGGGAAGAAAATTCTGAGTCAGTTTAATTTTTCGACACGAAGATTTCAAAGTGTTTAAATAAACAATTACCAAGGTGCATTTTTTGTTTTTATTATATTTAAAACTCCCACCGACAGAGCTCCGATAGCCTAATGGCTAGACCGTTGGGTTCCTAGCGCGTGGTACTGGGTTCGAGTCCCGGCCGGAAAGGAAATCTTAAATGCAAATATTTTTTTCTAATTTTATAATTCTTTTTTTTTTATTTTTCCCTTTTGCGAAGTCAGTCAGTCAGTCTGACAGTCAATCAGTCAAGCACTCAGTCATTCAGTCTCAGTCAGTCAGTCCAGTCAGTCAGTCACTCAGTCAGTCAGTTAGTCCTTCAGCCAGTCAGTCAAGCAGTCAGTCATTTAGTCTCAGTCAGTCAGTCATTCAGTCAGTCAGTCAGTCAGGCAGTCAGTCAGTCAGTAGGTCAGTCCTGTGCAGTCAGTTAGTCACTAAAGCAGTCAGTCAGTCTCAGTCAGTCAGTCAGTCAGTCAGTCCAGTCCAGTCTCAGTTAGTCAGTCAGTCAGTCTCGGTCAGTCAGTCAGTCAATCATTCAGTCAGTCAGTCAGGCAGTCAGTCAGTCGGTCAGCCTTATTCAGTCAGTCTGTCAGTCAGTCAGTCGGTCAGTCCTGTCCAGTCAGTTAGTCAGTCAAGCAGTCAGTCAGGTAGTCAAGCAGTCAGTCAGTCAGTGTCAGTCAGTCATTTAGTCATTCAGTCAGTCAGTGAAATAGCCAGTCAGAGAGTCAAGCAGTCAGTCAGTCAGTCTCAGTCAGTCAGTTAGTCAGTCAGTCAGTCAGTCAGTCCAGTCTCAGTCAGTCAGGCAGTTAGTCAGTCAGTCTCGGTCAGTCAGTGAGTCAGTCAGTCAGTATCAGTCAGTCAGTGAGTCAGTCTGTCAGTCAGGCAGTATCAGTCAGGCAGTAAGACTCCGCTCGACAGAACTCCGATAGCCTAATCGCTAGACCGCTGGTCTTCCAAGCGAGTGGCCTGGGTTCGAGTCCCAGCCGGAGCGAATATCTTCAATGTATATATTTCTTTTCTAATTTGAAAATTATTTTTTTTTTCAATTTCTTTCCTTTGCAATTATTGATTATTTATGTAGGGAAGAAAATTATGAGTCAGTTTAATTTTTCCACACGAAGATTTCAAAGTGTTTAGATAAACAATTACCAAGGTGCATTTTTTGTTTTTATTATATTTAAAACTCCCACCGACAGAGCTCCCATAGACTAATGGCTAGAGTGTTAGGCTTCCAAGCGAGTGGCCCTGGGTTCGAGTCCCAGCCTGAACGAAAATCTTCAATGTATACTTTTAGTTTCTAATTTGAAATTTCTTCTTCTTTTTTTTTAATTTTTCCCTTTTGCGAATATTGATTATTTATGTAGGGAGAAAAATTCTGAGTCAGTTTAATTATTCGACCTGTAAATTTCAAAGTGTTTGAATCAATAATTACCAAGGTGCATTTTTTGTTTTTATTATATTTAAGACTTCCATCGACAGAGCTCCGATAGCCTAATGGCTAGACTGTTGGGTTCCTAGCGCGTGGTACTGGGTTCGAGTCCCGGCCGGAAAGGAAATCTTAAATGCAAATATTTTTTTCTAATTTTATAATTCTTTTTTTTTCCCTTTTGCGAAGTCAGTCAGTCAGTCTGACAGTCAATCAGTCAAGCACTCAGTCATTCAGTCTCAGTCAGTCAGTCCAGTCAGTCAGTCACTCAGTCAGTCAGTTAGTCCTTCAGCCAGTCAGTCAAGCAGTCAGTCATTTAGTCTCAGTCAGTCAGTCATTTAGTCAGTCAGTCAGTCAGTCAGTCAGTCAGTCTCGGTCAGTCAGTCAGTCAGTCATTCAGTCAGTCAGTCAGTCAGGCAGTCAGTCAGTCGGTCAGCCTTATTCAGTCAGTCTGTCAGTCAGTCAGTCAGTCAGCCTTATTCAGTCAGTCTGTCAGTCATCCTTATTCAGTCAGTCCTGTCCAGTCAGTTAGTCAGTCAAGCAGTCAGTCAGGTAGTCAAGCATTCAGTCAGTCAGTGTCAGTCAGTCATTTAGTCATTCAGTCAGTCAGTGAAATAGCCAGTCAGAGAGTCAAGCAGTCAGTCAATCAGTCTCAGTCAGTCAGTTAGTCAGTCAGTCAGTCAGTCAGTCAGTCAGTCAGTCCAGTCTCAGTCAGTCAGGCAGTTAGTCAGTCAGTCTCGGTCAGTCAGTGAGTCAGTCAGTCAGTATCAGTCAGTCAGTGAGTCAGTCTGTCAGTCAGGCAGTATCAGTCAGGCAGTAAGACTCCGCTCGACAGAACTCCGATAGCCTAATCGCTAGACCGCTGGTCTTCCAAGCGAGTGGCCTGGGTTCGAGTCCCAGCCAGAGCGAATATCTTCAATGTATATATTTCTTTTCTAATTTGAAAATTATTTTTTTTTTCAATTTCTTTCCTTTGCAATTATTGATTATTTATGTAGGGAAGAAAATTATGAGTCAGTTTAATTTTTCGACACGAAGATTTCAAAGTGTTTAAATAAACAATTACCAAGGTGCATTTTTTGTTTTTATTATATTTAAAACTCCCACCGACAGAGCTCCCATAGACTAATGGCTAGAGTGTTAGGCTTCCAAGCGAGTGGCCCTGGGTTCGAGTCCCAGCCTGAACGAAAATCTTCAATGTATACTTTTAGTTTCTAATTTGAAATTTCTTCTTCTTTTTTTTAATTTTTCTCTTTTGCGAATATTGATTATTTATGTAGGGAGAAAAATTCTGAGTCAGTTTAATTATTCGACCTGTAAATTTCAAAGTGTTTGAATCAATAATTACCAAGGTGCATTTTTTGTTTTTATTATATTTAAGACTTCCATCGACAGAGCACCGATAGCCTAATGGCTAGACCGTTGGGTTCCAAGCGCGTGGTACTGGGTTCGAGTCCCGGCCGGAACGAAAATCTTCCATGTATATATTTCTCTTCTAATTTGAAGATTCTTTTTTTTTTCAATTTCTTTCTTTTGCAAATATGGATTATTTATGTACGGAAGAAAATTCTGAGTCAGTTTAATCATTCGACCTTTAGATTTCAAAGATTTTAGATCAATAATTACTAAGGTGCATTTTTTGTTTTAATTATAATTAAGACACCGATCAACAGAGATCCGATAGTATATTGGCGAGAGCGTTGGGCTTCCATGAGTGTCGCCCTGGGTTCAAATCCCAGCCGGAAAGGAAATCTTAAATGCAAATATTTTTTTCTAATTTTATAATTCTTTTTTTTTTATTTTTCCCTTTTGCGAAGTCAGTCAGTCAGTCTGACAGTCAATCAGTCAAGCACTCAGTCATTCAGTCTCAGTCAGTCAGTCCAGTCAGTCAGTCACTCAGTCAGTCAGTTAGTCCTTCAGCCAGTCAGTCAAGCAGTCAGTCATTTAGTCTCAGTCAGTCAGTCATTCAGTCAGTCAGTCAGTCAGTCAGTCCAGTCTCAGTCAGTCAGGCAGTTAGTCAGTCAGTCTCGGTCAGTCAGTGAGTCAGTCAGTCAGTATCAGTCAGTCAGTGAGTCAGTCTGTCAGTCAGGCAGTATCAGTCAGGCAGTAAGACTCCGCTCGACAGAACTCCGATAGCCTAATGGCTAGACCGCTGGTCTTCCAAGCGAGTGGCCTGGGTTCGAGTCCCAGCAGGAGCGAATATCTGCAATGTATATATTTCTTTTCTAATTTGAAAATTCTTTTTTTTTTCAATTTCTTTCCTTTGCAATTATTGATTATTTATGTAGGGAAGAAAATTCTGAGTCAGTTTAATTTTTCGACACGAAGATTTCAAAGTGTTTAAATAAACAATTACCAAGGTGCATTTTTTGTTTTTATTATATTTAAAACTCCCACCGACAGAGCTCCCATAGACTAATGGCTAGAGTGTTAGGCTTCCAAGCGAGTGGCCCTGGGTTCGAGTCCCAGCCTGAACGAAAATCTTCAATGTATACTTTTAGTTTCTAATTTGAAATTTCTTCTTCTTTTTTTTTTAATTTTTCCCTTTTGCGAATATTGATTATTTATGTAGGGAGAAAAATTCTGAGTCAGTTTAATTATTCGACCTGTAAATTTCAAAGTGTTTGAATCAATAATTACCAAGGTGCATTTTTTGTTTTTATTATATTTAAGACTTCCATCGACAGAGCACCGATAGCCTAATGGCTAGACCGTTGGGTTCCTAGCGCGTGGTACTGGGTTCGAGTCCCGGCCGGAAAGGAAATTTTAAATGCAAATATTTTTTTCTAATTTTATAATTCGTTTTTTTTTTTATTTTTCCCTTTTGCGAAGTCAGTCAGTCAGTCTGACAGTCAATCAGTCAAGCACTCAGTCATTCAGTCTCAGTCAGTCAGTCCAGTCAGTCAGTCACTCAGTCAGTCAGTTAGTCCTTCAGCCAGTCAGTCAAGCAGTCAGTCATTTAGTCTCAGTCAGTCAGTCATTCAGTCAGTCAGTCAGTCAGGCAGTCAGTCAGTCAGTCAGTCGGTCAGTCCTGTGCAGTCAGATAGTCACTAAAGCAGTCAGTCAGTCTCAGTCAGTCAGTCAGTCAGTCAGTCCAGTCCAGTCTCAGTCAGTCAGTCAGTCAGTCTGGGTCAGTCAGTCAGTCAGTCATTCAGTCAGTCAGTCAGTCAGGCAGTCAGTCAGTCGGTCAGACTTATTCAGTCAGTCTGTCAGTCAGTCAGCCTTATTCAGTCAGTCTGTCAGTCATCCTTATTCAGTCAGTCTGTCAGTCAGTCAGTCGGTCAGTCCTGTCCAGTCAGTTAGTCAGTCAAGCAGTCAGTCAGGTAGTCAAGCAGTCAGTCAGTCAGTGTCAGTCAGTCATTTAGTCATTCAGTCAGTCAGTGAAATAGCCAGTCAGAGAGTCAAGCAATCAGTCAGTCAGTCTCAGTCAGTCAGTTAGTCAGTCAGTCAGTCAGTCAGTCAGTCAGTCCAGTCTCAGTCAGTCAGGCAGTTAGTCAGTCAGTCTCGGTTAGTCAGTGAGTCAGTCAGTCCGTATCAGTCAGTCAGTGAGTCAGTCAGTCAGTATCAGTCAGTCAGTGAGTCAGTCTGTCAGTCAGGCAGTATCAGTCAGGCAGTAAGTCTCCGCTCGACAGAACTCCGATGGCCTAATGGCTAGACCGCTGGTCTTCCAAGCGAGTGGCCTGGGTTCGAGTCCCAGCCGGAGCGAATATCTTCAATGTATATATTTCTTTTCTAATTTGAAAATTCTTTTTTTTTTCAATTTCTTTCCTTTGCAATTATTGATTATTTATGTAGGGAAGAAAATTCTGAGTCAGTTTAATTTTTCGACACGAAGATTTCAAAGTGTTTAAATAAACAATTACGAAGGTGCATTTTTTGTTTTTATTATATTTAAAACTCCCACCGACAGAGCTCCGATAGCCTAATGGCTAGACCGTTGGGTTCCAAGCGCGTGGTACTGGGTTCGAGTCCCGGCCGGAACGAAAATCTTCCATGTATATATTTCTCTTCTAATTTGAAGATTCTTTTTTTTTTCAATTTCTTTCTTTTGCAAATATGGATTATTTATGTACGGAAGAAAATTCTGAGTCAGTTTAATCATTCGACCTTTAGATTTCAAAGATTTTAGATCAATAATTACTAAGGTGCATTTTTTGTTTTTATTATAATTAAGACACCGATCAACAGAGATCCGATAGTATATTGGCGAGAGCGTTGGGCTTCCATGAGTGTCGCCCTGGGTTCAAATCCCAGCGGGAAAGGAAATCTTAAATGCAAATATTTTTTTCTAATTTTATAATTCTTTTTTTTTTATTTTTCCCTTTTGCGAAGTCAGTCAGTCAGTCTGACAGTCAATCAGTCAAGCACTCAGTCATTCAGTCTCAGTCAGTCAGTCCAGTCAGTCACTCACTCAATCAGTCAGTTAGTCCTTCAGCCAGTCAGTCAAGCAGTCAGTCATTTAGTCTCAGTCATTCAGTCAGTCAGTCAGTCAGTCAGTCAGTCGGTCAGTCCTGTGCAGTCAGTTAGTCACTAAAGCAGTCAGTCAGTCTCAGTCAGTCAGTCAGTCAGTCAGTCCAGTCCAGTCTCAGTCAGTCAGTCAGTCAGTCTCGGTCAGTCAGTCAGTCAGTCATTCAGTCAGTCAGTCAGTCAGGCAGTCAGTCAGTCGGTCAGCCTTATTCAGTCAGTCTGTCAGTCAGTCAGTCAGTCATCCTTATT
This sequence comes from Uloborus diversus, assembly GCF_026930045.1. Classification (NCBI taxonomy): domain Eukaryota; kingdom Metazoa; phylum Arthropoda; class Arachnida; order Araneae; family Uloboridae; genus Uloborus; species Uloborus diversus. The sequence goes on from NW_026558771.1 coordinate 96,281, forward strand.
CAGTCAGTCTGTCAGTCAGTCAGTCGGTCAGTCCTGTCCAGTCAGTTTGTCAGTCAAGCAGTCAGTCAGGTAGTCAAGCAGTCAGTCAGTCAGTGTCAGTCAGTCATTTAGTCATTCAGTCAGTCAGTGAAATAGCCAGTCAGAGAGTCAAGCAGTCAGTCAGTCAGTCTCAGTCAGTCAGTTAGTCAGTCAGTCAGTCAGTCAGTCAGTCAGTCCAGTCTCAGTCAGTCAGGCAGTTAGTCAGTCAGTCTCGGTCAGTCAGTGAGTCAGTCAGTCAGTATCAGTCTGTCAGTCAGGCAGTATCAGTCAGGCAGTAAGACTCCGCTCGACAGAACTCCGATAGCCTAATGGCTAGACCGCTGGTCTTCCAAGCGAGTGGCATGGGTTCGAGTCCCAGCCGGAGCGAATATCTTCAATGTATATATTTCTTTTCTAATTTGAAAATTCTTTTTTTTTCAATTTCTTTCCTTTGCAATTATTGATTATTTATGTAGGGAAGAAAATTCTGAGTCAGTTTAATTTTTCGACACGAAGATTTCAAAGTGTTTAAATAAACAATTACCAAGGTGCATTTTTTGTTTTTATTATATTTAAAACTCCCACCGACAGAGCTCCCATAGACTAATGGCTAGAGTGTTAGGCTTCCAAGCGAGTGGCCCTGGGTTCGAGTCCCAGCCTGAACGAAAATCTTCAATGTATACTTTTAGTTTCTAATTTGAAATTTCTTCTTCTTTTTTTTTTTTTTAATTTTTCTCTTTTGCGAATATTGATTATTTATGTAGGGAGAAAAATTCTGAGTCAGTTTAATTATTCGACCTGTAAATTTCAAAGTGTTTGAATCAATAATTACCAAGGTGCATTTTTTGTTTTTATTATATTTAAGACTTCCATTGACAGAGCTCCGATAGCCTAATGGCTAGACCGTTGGGTTCCAAGCGCGTGGTACTGGGTTCGAGTCCCGGCCGGAACGAAAATCTTCCATGTATATATTTCTCTTCTAATTTGAAGATTCTTTTTTTTTTCAATTTCTTTCTTTTGCAAATATGGATTATTTATGTACGGAAGAAAATTCTGAGTCAGTTTAATCATTCGACCTTTAGATTTCAAAGATTTTAGATCAATAATTACTAAGGTGCATTTTTTGTTTTTATTATAATTAAGACACCGATCAACAGAGATCCGATAGTATATTGGCGAGAGCGTTGGGCTTCCATGAGTGTCGCCCTGGGTTCAAATCCCAGCGGGAAAGGAAATCTTAAATGCAAATATTTTTTTCTAATTTTATAATTCTTTTTTTTTATTTTTCCCTTTTGCGAAGTCAGTCAGTCAGTCTGACAGTCAATCAGTCAAGCACTCAGTCATTCAGTCTCAGTCAGTCAGTCCAGTCAGTCAGTCACTCAGTCAGTCAGTTAGTCCTTCAGCCAGTCAGTCAAGCAGTCAGTCATTTAGTCTCAGTCAGTCAGTCAGTCAGTCAGTCAGGCAGTCAGTTAGTCAGTCAGTCGGTCAGTCCTGTGCAGTCAGTTAGTCACTAAAGCAGTCAGTCAGTCTCAGTCAGTCAGTCAGTCAGTCAGTCCAGTCCAGTCTCAGTCAGTCAGTCAGTCAGTCTCGGTCAGTCAGTCAAACAGTCATTCATTCAGTCAGTCAGTCAGGTAGTCAGTCAGTCGGTCAGCCTTATTCAGTCAGTCTGTCAGTCAGTCAGTCAGTCAGCCTTATTCAGTCAGTCTGTCAGTCATCCTTATTCAGTCAGTCTGTCAGTCAGTCAGTCGGTCAGTCCTGTCCAGTCAGTTAGTCAGTCAAGCAGTCAGTCAGGTAGTCAAGCAGTCAGTCAGTCAGTGTCAGTCAGTCATTTAGTCATTCAGTCAGTCAGTGAAATAGCCAGTCAGAGAGTCAAGCAGTCAGTCAGTCAGTCTCAGTCAGTCCGTTAGTCAGTCAGTCAGTCAGTCAGTCAGTCAGTCCAGTCTCAGTCAGTCAGGCAGTTAGTCAGTCAGTCTCGGTCAGTCAGTGAGTCAGTCAGTCAGTATCAGTCAGTCAGTGAGTCAGTCTGTCAGTCAGGCAGTATCAGTCAGGCAGTAAGACTCCGCTCGACAGAACTCCGATAGCCTAATGGCTAGACCGCTGGTCTTCCAAGCGAGTGGCCTGGGTTCGAGTCCCAGCCGGAGCGAATATCTTCAATGTATAAATTTCTTTTCTAATTTGAAAATTCTTTTTTTTTTCAATTTCTTTCCTTTGCAATTATTGATTATTTATGTAGGGAAGAAAATTCTGAGTCAGTTTAATTTTTCGACACGAAGATTTCAAAGTGTTTAAATAAACAATTACCAAGGTGCATTTTTTGTTTTTATTATATTTAAAACTCCCACCGACAGAGCTCCCATAGACTAATGGCTAGAGTGTTAGGCTTCCAAGCGAGTGGCCCTGGGTTCGAGTCCCAGCCTGAACGAAAATCTTCAATGTATACTTTTAGTTTCTAATTTGAAATTTCTTCTTCTTTTTTTTTTAATTTTTCTCTTTTGCGAATATTGATTATTTATGTAGGGAGAAAAATTCTGAGTCAGTTTAATTATTCGACCTGTAAATTTCAAAGTGTTTGAATCAATAATTACCAAGGTGCATTTTTTGTTTTTATTATATTTAAGACTTCCATCGACAGAGCTCCGATAGCCTAATGGCTAGACCGTTGGGTTCCAAGCGCGTGGTACTGGGTTCGAGTCCCGGCCGGAACGAAAATCTTCCATGTATATATTTCTCTTCTAATTTGAAGATTCTTTCTTTTTTCAATTTCTTTCTTTTGCAAATATGGATTATTTATGTACGGAAGAAAATTCTGAGTCAGTTTAATCATTCGACCTTTAGATTTCAAAGATTTTAGATCAATTATTACTAAGGTGCATTTTTTGTTTTTATTATAATTAAGACACCGATCAACAGAGATCCGATAGTATATTGGCGAGAGCGTTGGGCTTCCATGAGTGTCGCCCTGGGTTCAAATCCCAGCCGGAAAGGAAATCTTAAATGCAAATATTTTTTTCTAATTTTATAATTCTTTTTTTTTTATTTTTCCCTTTTGCGAAGTCAGTCAGTCAGTCTGACAGTCAATCAGTCAAGCACTCAGTCATTCAGTCTCAGTCAGTCAGTCCAGTCAGTCAGTCACTCAGTCAGTCAGTTAGTCCTTCAGCCAGTCAGTCAAGCAGTCAGTCATTTAGTCTCAGTCAGTCAGTCATTCAGTCAGTCAGTCAGTCAGGCAGTCAGTCAGTCGGTCAGTCGGTCAGTCCTGTGCAGTCAGTTAGTCACTAAAGCAGTCAGTCAGTCTCAGTCAGTCAGTCAGTCAGTCAGTCCAGTCCAGTCTCAGTCAGTCAGTCAGTCAGTCTCGGTCAGTCAGTCAGTCAGTCATTCAGTCAGTCAGTCAGTCAGTCAGTCAGGCAGTCAGTCAGTCGGTCAGCCTTATTCAGTCAGTCTGTCAGTCAGTCAGTCAGTCAGCCTTATTCAGTCAGTCTGTCAGTCATCTTTATTCAGTCAGTCTGTCAGTCAGTCAGTCGGTCAGTCCTGTCCAGTCAGTTAGTCAGTCAAGCAGTCAGTCAGGTAGTCAAGCAGTCAGTCAGTCAGTGTCAGTCAGTCATTTAGTCATTCAGTCAGTCAGTGAAATAGCCAGTCAGAGAGTCAAGCAGTCAGTCAGTCAGTCTCAGTCAGTCAGTTAGTCAGTCAGTCAGTCAGTCAGTCAGTCAGTCCAGTCTCAGTCAGTCAGGCAGTTAATCAGTCAGTCTCGGTCAGTCAGTGAGTCAGTCAGTCAGTATCAGTCAGTCAGTGAGTCAGTCTGTCAGTCAGGCAGTATCAGTCAGGCAGTAAGACTCCGCTCGACAGAACTCCGATAGCCTAATGGCTAGACCGCTGGTCTTCCAAGCGAGTGGCCTGGGTTCGAGTCCCAGCCGGAGCGAATATCTTCAATGTATATATTTCTTTTCTAATTTGAAAATTCTTTTTTTTTTCAATTTCTTTCCTTTGCAATTATTGATTATTTATGTAGGGAAGAAAATTCTGAGTCAGTTTAATTTTTCGACACGAAGATTTCAAAGTGTTTAAATAAACAATTACCAAGGTGCATTTTTTGATTTTATTATATTTAAAACTCCCACCGACAGAGCTCCCATAGACTAATGGCTAGAGTTTTAGGCTTCCAAGCGAGTGGCCCTGGGTTCGAGTCCCAGCCTGAACGAAAATCTTCAATGTATACTTTTAGTTTCTAATTTGAAATTTCTTCTTCTTTTTTTTTTAATTTTTCTCTTTTGCGAATATTGATTATTTATGTAGGGAGAAAAATTCTGAGTCAGTTTAATTATTCGACCTGTAAATTTCAAAGTGTTTGAATCAATAATTACGAAGGTGCATTTTTTGTTTTTATTATATTTAAGACTTCCATCGACAGAGCTCCGATAGCCTAATGGCTAGACCGTTGGGTTCCTAGCGCGTGGTACTGGGTTCGAGTCCCGGCCGGAAAGGAAATCTTAAATGCAAATATTTTTTTCTAATTTTATAATTCTTTTTTTTTTATTTTTCCCTTTTGCGAAGTCAGTCAGTCAGTCTGACAGTCAATCAGTCAAGCACTCAGTCATTCAGTCTCAGTCAGTCAGTCCAGTCAGTCAGTCACTCAGTCAGTCAGTTAGTCCTTCAGCCAGTCAGTCAAGCAGTCAGTCATTTAGTCTCAGTCAGTCAGTCATTCAGTCAGTCAGTCAGTCAGGCAGTCAGTCAGTCAGTCAGTCGGTCAGTCCTGTGCAGTCAGTTAGTCACTAAAGCAGTCAGTCAGTCTCAGTCAGTCAGTCAGTCAGTCAGTCCAGTCCAGTCTCAGTCAGTCAGTCAGTCAGTCTCGGTCAGTCAGTCAGTCAGTCATTCAGTCAGTCAGTCAGTCAGCCTTATTCAGTCAGTCTGTCAGTCATCCTTATTCAGTCAGTCTGTCAGTCAGTCAGTCGGTCAGTCCTGTCCAGTCAGTTAGTCAGTCAAGCAGTCAGTCAGGTAGTCAAGCAGTCAGTCAGTCAGTGTCAGTCAGTCATTTAGTCATTCAGTCAGTCAGTGAAATAGCCAGTCAGAGAGTCAAGCAGTCAGTCAGTCAGTCTCAGTCAGTCAGTTAGTCAGTCAGTCAGTCAGTCAGTCAGTCAGTCCAGTCTCAGTCAGTCAGGCAGTTATTCAGTCAGTCTCGGTCAGTCAGTGAGTCAGTCAGTCAGTATCAGTCAGTCAGTGAGTCAGTCTGTCAGTCAGGCAGTATCAGTCAGGCAGTAAGACTCCGCTCGACAGAACTCCGATAGCCTAATGGCTAGACCGCTGGTCTTCCAAGCGAGTGGCCTGGGTTCGAGTCCCAGCCGGAGCGAATATCTTCAATGTATATATTTCTTTTCTAATTTGAAAATTCTTTTTTTTTTTCAATTTCTTTCCTTTGCAATTATTGATTATTTATGTAGGGAAGAAAATTCTGAGTCAGTTTAATTTTTCGACACGAAGATTTCAAAGTGTTTAAATAAACAATTACCAAGGTGCATTTTTTGTTTTTATTATATTTAAAACTCCCACCGACAGAGCTCCCATAGACTAATGGCTAGAGTGTTAGGCTTCCAAGCGAGTGGCCCTGGGTTCGAGTCCCAGCCTGAACGAAAATCTTCAATGTATACTTTTAGTTTCTAATTTGAAATTTCTTCTTCTTTTTTTTTTAATTTTTCTCTTTTGCGAATATTGATTATTTATGTAGGGAGAAAAATTCTGAGTCAGTTTAATTATTCGACCTGTAAATTTCAAAGTGTTTGAATCAATAATTACCAAGGTGCATTTTTTGTTTTTATTATATTTAAGACTTCCATCGACAGAGCTCCGATAGCCTAATGGCTAGACCGTTGGGTTCCTAGCGCGTGGTACTGGGTTCGAGTCCCGGCCGGAAAGGAAATCTTAAATGCAAATATTTTTTTCTAATTTTATAATTCCTTTTTTTTATTTTTCCCTTTTTCGAAGTCAGTCAGTCAGTCTGACAGTCAATCAGTCAAGCACTCAGTCTTTCAGTCTCAGTCAGTCAGTCACTCAGTCAGTCAGTTAGTCCTTCAGCCAGTCAGTCAAGCAGTCAGTCATTTAGTCTCAGTCAGTCAGTCATTCAGTCAGTCAGTCAGTCAGTCGGTCAGTCCTGTGCAGTCAGTTAGTCACTAAAGCAGTCAGTCAGTCTCAGTCAGTCAGTCAGTCAGTCAGTCCAGTCCAGTTTCAGTCAGTCAGTCAGTCAGTCTCGGTCAGTCAGTCAGTCAGTCATTCAGTCAGTCAGTCAGTCAGGCAGTCAGTCAGTCGGTCAGCCTTATTCAGTCAGTCTGTCAGTCAGTCAGTCAGCCTTATTCAGTCAGTCTGTCAGTCATCCTTATTCAGTCAGTCTGTCAGTCAGTCAGTCGGTCAGTCCTGTCCAGTCAGTTAGTCAGTCAAGCAGTCAGTCAGGTAGTCAAGCAGTCAGTCAGTCAGTGTCAGTCAGTCATTTAGTCATTCAGTCAGTCAGTGAAATAGCCAGTCAGAGAGTCAAGCAATCAGTCAGTCAGTCTCAGTCAGTCAGTTAGTCAGTCAGTCAGTCAGTCAGTCAGTCAGTCCAGTCTCAGTCAGTCAGGCAGTTAGTCAGTCAGTCTCGGTCAGTCAGTGAGTCAGTCAGTCAGTATCAGTCAGTCAGTGAGTCAGTCTGTCAGTCAGGCAGTATCAGTCAGGCAGTAAGACTCCGCTCGACAGAACTCCGATAGCCTAATGGCTAGACCGCTGGTCTTCCAAGCGAGTGGCCTGGGTTCGAGCCCCAGCCGGAGCGAATATTTTCATTGTATATATTTCTTTTCTAATTTGAAAATTCTTTTTTTTTTTTCAATTTCTTTCCTTTGCAATTATTGATTATTTATGTAGGGAAGAAAATTCTGAGTCAGTTTAATTTTTCGACACGAAGATTTCAAAGTGTTTAAATAAACAATTACCAAGGTGCATTTTTTGTTTTTATTATATTTAAAACTCCCACCGACAGAGCTCCCATAGACTAATGGCTAGAGTGTTAGGCTTCCAAGCGAGTGGCCCTGGGTTCGAGTCCCAGCCGGAACGAAAATCTTCAATGTATACTTTTAGTTTCTGATTTGAAATTTCTTCTTCTTTTTTTTTTAATTTTTCTCTTTTGCGAATATTGATTATTTATGTAGGGAGAAAAATTCTGAGTCAGTTTAATTATTCGACCTGTAAATTTCAAAGTGTTTGAATCAATAATTACCAAGGTGCATTTTTTGTTTTTATTATATTTAAGACTTCCACCGACAGAGCTCCGATAGCCTAATGGCTAGACCGTTGGGTTCCAAGCGCGTGGTACTGGGTTCGAGTCCCGGCCGGAACGAAAATCTTCCATGTATATATTTCTCTTCTAATTTGAAGATTCTTTTTTTTTTCAATTTCTTTCTTTTGCAAATTTGGATTATTTATGTACGGAAGAAAATTCTGAGTCAGTTTAATCATTCGACCTTTAGATTTCAAAGATTTTAGATCAATAATTACTAAGGTGCATTTTTTGTTTTTATTATAATTAAGACACCGATCAACAGAGATCCGAAAGTATATTGGCGAGAGCGTTGGGCTTCCATGAGTGTCGCCCTGGGTTCAAATCCCAGCCGGATAGGAAATCTTAAATGCAAATATTTTTTTCTAATTTTATAATTCTTTTATTTTTATTTTTCCCTTTTGCGAAGTCAGTCAGTCAGTCTGACAGTCAATCAGTCAAGCACTCAGTCATTCAGTCTCACTCAGTCAGTCCAGTCAGTCAGTCACTCAGTCAGTCAGTTAGTCCTTCAGCCAGTCAGTCAAGCAGTCAGTCATTTAGTCTCAGTCAGTCAGTCATTCAGTCAGTCAGTCAGTCAGGCAGTCAGTCAGTCAGTCAGTCGGTCAGTCCTGTGCAGTCAGTTAGTCACTAAAGCAGTCAGTCAGTCTCAGTCAGTCAGTCAGTCAGTCAGTCCAGTCCAGTCTCAGTCAGTCAGTCAGTCAGTCTCGGTCAGTCAGTCAGTCAGTCATTCAGTCAGTCAGTCAGTCAGGCAGTCAGTCAGTCGGTCAGCCTTATTCAGTCAGTCTGTCAGTCAGTCAGTCAGTCAGCCTTATTCAGTCAGTCTGTCAGTCATCCTTATTCAGTCAGTCTGTCAGTCAGTCAGTCGGTCAGTCCTGTCCAGTCAGTTAGTCAGTCAAGCAGTCAGTCAGGTAGTCAAGCAGTCAGTCAGTCAGTGTCAGTCAGTCATTTAGTCATTCAGTCAGTCAGTGAAATAGCCAGTCAGAGAGTCAAGCAGTCAGTCAGTCAGTCTCAGTCAGTCAGTTAGTCAGTCAGTCAGTCAGTCAGTCAGTCAGTCCAGTCTCAGTCAGTCAGGCAGTTAGTCAGTCAGTCTCGGTCAGTCAGTGAGTCAGTCAGTCAGTATCAGTCAGTCAGTGAGTCAGTCTGTCAGTCAGGCAGTAAGACTCCGCTCGACAGAACTCCGATAGCCTAATGGCTAGACCGCTGGTCTTCCAAGCGAGTGGCCTGTGTTCGAGTCCCAGCCGGAGCGAATATCTTCAATGTATATATTTCTTTTCTAATTTGAAAATTCTTTTTTTTTTCAATTTCTTTCCTTTGCAATTATTGATTATTTATGTAGGGAAGAAAATTCTGAGTCAGTTTAATTTTTCGACACGAAGATTTCAAAGTGTTTAAATAAACAATTACCAAGGTGCATTTTTTGTTTTTATTATATTAAAAACTCCCACCGACAGAGCTCCCATAGACTAATGGCTAGAGGGTTAGGCTTCCAAGCGAGTGGCCCTGGGTTCGAGTCCCAGCCTGAACGAAAATCTTCAATGTATACTTTTAGTTTCTAATTTGAAATTTCTTCTTCTTTTTTTTTAATTTTTCTCTTTTGCGAATATTGATTATTTATGTAGGGAGAAAAATTCTGAGTCAGTTTAATTATTCGACCTGTAAATTTCAAAGTGTTTGAATCAATAATTACCAAGGTGCATTTTTTGTTTTTATTATATTTAAGACTTCCATCGACAGAGCTCCGATAGCCTAATGGCTAGACCGTTGGGTTCCAAGCGCGTGGTACTGGGTTCGAGTCCCGGCCGGAACGAAAATCTTCCATGTATATATTTCTCTACTAATTTGAAGATTCTTTTTTTTTTCAATTTCTTTCTTTTGCAAATATGGATTATTTATGTACGGAAGAAAATTCTGAGTCAGTTTAATCATTCGACCTTTAGATTTCAAAGATTTTAGATCAATAATTACTAAGGTGCATTTTTTGTTTTTATTATAATTAAGACACCGATCAACAGAGATCCGATAGTATATTGGCGAGAGCGTTGGGCTTCCATGAGTGTCGCCCTGGGTTCAAATCCCAGCCGGAAAGGAAATCTTAATTGCAAATATTTTTTTATAATTCTTTTATTTTTATTTTTCCCTTTTGCGAAGTCAGTCAGTCAGTCTGACAGTCAATCAGTCAAGCACTCAGTCATTCAGTCTCAGTCAGTCAGTCCAGTCAGTCAGTCACTCAGTCAGTCAGTTAGTCCTTCAGCCAGTCAGTCAAGCAGTCAGTCATTTAGTCTCAGTCAGTCAGTCATTCAGTCAGTCAGTCAGTCATGCAGTCAGTCAGTCAGTCAGTCGGTCAGTCCTGTGCAGTCAGTTAGTCACTAAAGCAGTCAGTCAGTCTCAGTCAGTCAGTCAGTCAGTCAGTCCAGTCCAGTCTCAGTCAGTCAGTCAGTCAGTCTCGGTCAGTCAGTCAGTCAGTCATTCAGTCAGTCAGTCAGTCAGGCAGTCAGTCAGTCGGTCAGCCTTATTCAGTCAGTCTGTCAGTCAGTCAGTCAGTCAGCCTTATTCAGTCAGTCTGTCAGTCATCCTTATTCAGTCAGTCTGTCAGTCAGTCAGTCGGTCAGTCCTGTCCAGTCAGTTAGTCAGTCAAGCAGTCAGTCAGGTAGTCAAGCAGTCAGTCAGTCAGTGTCAGTCAGTCATTTAGTCATTCAGTCAGTCAGTGAAATAGCCAGTCAGAGAGTCAAGCAGTCAGTCAGTCAGTCTCAGTCAGTCAGTTAGTCAGTCAGTCAGTCAGTCAGTCAGTCCAGTCTCAGTCAGTCAGGCAGTTAGTCAGTCAGTCTCGGTCAGTCAGTGAGTCAGTCAGTCAGTATCAGTCAGTCAGTGAGTCAGTCTGTCAGTCAGGCAGTAAGACTCCGCTCGACAGAACTCCGATAGCCTAATGGCTAGACCGCTGGTCTTCCAAGCGAGTGGCCTGTGTTCGAGTCCCAGCCGGAGCGAATATCTTCAATGTATATATTTCTTTTCTAATTTGAAAATTCTTTTTTTTTTCAATTTCTTTCCTTTGCAATTATTGATTATTTATATAGGGAAGAAAATTCTGAGTCAGTTTAATTTTTCGACACGAAGATTTCAAAGTGTTTAAATAAACAATTACCAAGGTGCATTTTTTGTTTTTATTATATTAAAAACTCCCACCGACAGAGCTCCCATAGACTAATGGCTAGAGGGTTAGGCTTCCAAGCGAGTGGCCCTGGGTTCGAGTCCCAGCCTGAACGAAAATCTTCAATGTATACTTTTAGTTTCTAATTTGAAATTTCTTCTTCTTTTTTTTTAATTTTTCTCTTTTGCGAATATTGATTATTTATGTAGGGAGAAAAATTCTGAGTCAGTTTAATTATTCGACCTGTAAATTTCAAAGTGTTTGAATCAATAATTACCAAGGTGCATTTTTTGTTTTTATTATATTTAAGACTTCCATCGACAGAGCTCCGATAGCCTAATGGCTAGACCGTTGGGTTCCAAGCGCGTGGTACTGGGTTCGAGTCCCGGCCGGAACGAAAATCTTCCATGTATATATTTCTCTACTAATTTGAAGATTCTTTTTTTTTTCAATTTCTTTCTTTTGCAAATATGGATTATTTATGTACGGAAGAAAATTCTGAGTCAGTTTAATCATTCGACCTTTAGATTTCAAATATTTTAGATCAATAATTACTAAGGTGCATTTTTTGTTTTTATTATAATTAAGACACCGATCAACAGAGATCCGATAGTATATTGGCGAGAGCGTTGGGCTTCCATGAGTGTCGCCCTGGGTTCAAATCCCAGCCGGAAAGGAAATCTTAAATGCAAATATTTTTTTCTAATTTTATAATTCTTTTTTTTTTATTTTTCCCTTTTGCGAAGTCAGTCAGTCAGTCTGACAGTCAATCAGTCAAGCACTCAGTCATTCAGTCTCAGTCAGTCAGTCCAGTCAGTCAGTGACTCAGTCAGTCAGTTAGTCCTTCAGCCAGTCAGTCAAGCAGTCAGTCATTTAGTCTCAGTCAGTCAGTCATTCAGTCAGTCAGTCAGTCATGCAGTCAGTCAGTCAGTCAGTCGGTCAGTCCTGTGCAGTCAGTTAGTCACTAAAGCAGTCAGTCAGTCTCAGTCAGTCAGTCAGTCAGTCAGTCCAGTCCAGTCTCAGTCAGTCAGTCAGTCAGTCTCGGTCAGTCAGTCAGGCAGTTAGTCAGTCAGTCTCGGTCAGTCAGTGAGTCAGTCAGTCAGTATCAGTCAGTCAGTGAGTCAGTCTGTCAGTCAGGCAGTATCAGTCAGGCAGTAAGACTCCGCTCGACAGAACTCCGATAGCCTAATGGCTAGACCGCTGGTCTTCCAAACGAGTGGCCTGGGTTCGAGTCCCAGACGGAGCGAATATTTTCAATGTATATATTTCTTTTCTAATTTGAAAATTCTTTTTTTTTTCAATTTCTTTCCTTTGCAATTATTGATTATTTATGTAGGGAAGAAAATTCTGAGTCAGTTTAATTTTTCGACACGAAGATTTCAAATTGTTTAAATAAACAATTACCAAGGTGCATTTTTTGTTTTTATTATATTTAAAACTCCCACCGACAGAGCTCCGATAGCCTAATGGCTAGACCGTTGGGTTCCAAGCGCGTGGTACTGGGTTCGAGTCCCGGCCGGAACGAAAATCTTCCATGTATATATTTCTCTTCTAATTTGAAGATTCTTTTTTTTTTTTCAATTTCTTTCTTTTGCAAATATGGATTATTTATGTACGGAAGAAAATTCTGAATCAGTTTAATCATTCGACCTTTAGATTTCAAAGATTTTAGATCAATAATTACTAAGGTGCATTTTTTGTTTTTATTATAATTAAGACACCGATCAACAGAGATCCGATAGTATATTGGCGAGAGCGTTGGGCTTCCATGAGTGTCGCCCTGGGTTCAAATCCCAGCCGGAAAGGAAATCTTAAATGCAAATATTTTTTTCTAATTTTATAATTCTTTTATTTTTATTTTTCCCTTTTGCGAAGTCAGTCAGTCAGTCTGACAGTCAATCAGTCAAGCACTCAGTCATTCAGTCTCAGCCAGTCAGTCAAGCAGTCAGTCATTTAGTCTCAGTCAGTCAGTCATTCAGTCAGTCAGTCAGTCAGGCAGTCAGTCAGTCAGTCAGTAGGTCAGTCCTGTGCAGTCAGTTAGTCACTAAAGCAGTCAGTCAGTCTCAGTCAGTCAGTCAGTCAGTCAGTCCAGTCCAGTCTCAGTTAGTCAGTCAGTCAGTCTCGGTCAGTCAGTCAGTCAGTCATTCAGTCAGTCAGTCAGTCAGGCGGTCAGTCAGTCGGTCAGCCTTATTCAGTCAGTCTGTCTGTCAGTCAGTCAGTCAGCCTTATTCAGTCAGTCTGTCAGTCATCCTTATTCAGTCAGTCTGTCAGTCAGTCAGTCGGTCAGTCCTGTCCAGTCAGTTAGTCAGTCAAGCAGTCAGTCAGTCAGTGTCAGTCAGTCATTTAGTCATTCAGTCAGTCAGTGAAATAGCCAGTCAGAGAGTCAAGCAGTCAGTCAGTCAGTCTCAGTCAGTCAGTTAGTCAGTCAGTCAGTCAGTCAGTCAGTCAGTCCAGTCTCAGTCAGTCAGGCAGTTAGTCAGTCAGTCTCGGTCAGTCAGTGAGTCAGTCAGTCAGTATCAGTCAGTCAGTGAGTCAGTCTGTCAGTCAGGCAGTATCAGTCAGGCAGTAAGACTCCGCTCGACAGAACTCCGATAGCCTAATGGCTAGACCGCTGGTCTTCCAAGCGAGTGGCCTGGGTTCGAGTCCCAGCCGGAGCGAATATCTTCAATGTATATATTTCTTTTCTAATTTGAAAATTCTTTTTTTTTTCAATTTCTTTGCTTTGCAATTATTGATTATTTATGTAGGGAAGAAAATTCTGAGTCAGTTTAATTTTTCGACACGAAGATTTCAAAGTGTTTAAATAAACAATTACCAAGGTGCATTTTTTGTTTTTATTATATTTAAAACTCCCACCGACAGAGCTCCCATAGACTAATGGCTAGAGTGTTAGGCTTCCAAGCGAGTGGCCCTGGGTTCGAGTCCCAGCCTGAACGAAAATCTTCAATGTATACTTTTAGTTTCTAATTTGAAATTTCTTCTTCTTTTTTTTTTTAATTTTTCTCTTTTGCGAATATTGATTATTTATGTAGGGAGAAAAATTCTGAGTCAGTTTAATTATTCGACCTGTAAATTTCAAAGTGTTTGAATCAATAATTACCAAGGTGCATTTTTTGTTTTTATTATATTTAAGACTTCCATCGACAGAGCTCCGATAGCCTAATGGCTAGACCGTTGGGTTCCAAGCGCGTGGTACTGGGTTCGAGTCCCGGCCGGAACGAAAATCTTCCATGTATATATTTCTCTTCTAATTTGAAGATTCTTTTTTTTTTCAATTTCTTTCTTTTGCAAATATGGATTATTTATGTACGGAAGAAAATTCTGAGTCAGTTTAATCATTCGACCTTTAGATTTCAAAGATTTTAGATCAATAATTACTAAGGTGCATTTTTTGTTTTTATTATAATTAAGACACCGATCAACAGAGATCCGAAAGTATATTGGCGAGAGCGTTGGGCTTCCATGAGTGTCGCCCTGGGTTCAAATCCCAGCCGGAAAGGAAATCTTAAATGCAAATATTTTTTTCTAATTTTATAATTCTTTTATTTTTATTTTTCCCTTTTGCGAAGTCAGTCAGTCAGTCTGACAGTCAATCAGTCAAGCACTCAGTCATTCAGTCTCAGTCAGTCAGTCCAGTCAGTCAGTCACTCAGTCAGTCAGTTAGTCCTTCAGCCAGTCAGTCAAGCAGTCAGTCATTTAGTCTCAGTCATTCAGTCATTCAGTCAGTCAGTCAGTCAGGCAGTCAGTCAGTCGGTCAGTCCTGTGCAGTCAGTTAGTCACTAAAGCAGTCAGTCAGTCTCAGTCAGTCAGTCAGTCCAGTCCAGTCTCAGTCAGTCAGTCAGTCAGTCTCGGTCAGTCAGTCAGTCAGTCATTCAGTCAGTCAGTCAGTCAGGCAGTCAGTCAGTCGGTCAGCCTTATTCAGTCAGTCTGTCAGTCAGTCAGTCAGTCAGCCTTATTCAGTCAGTCTGTCAGTCATCCTTATTCAGTCAGTCTGTCAGTCAGTCAGTCGGTCAGTCCTGTCCAGTCAGTTAGTCAGTCAAGCAGTCAGTCCGGTAGTCAAGCAGTCAGTCAGTCAGTGTCAGTCAGTCATTTAGTCATTCAGTCAGTCAGTGAAATAGCCAGTCAGAGAGTCAAGCAGTCAGTCAGTCAGTCTCAGTCAGTCAGTTAGTCAGTCAGTCAGTCAGTCAGTCAGTCAGTCCAGTCTCAGTCAGTCAGGCAGTTAGTCAGTCAGTCTCGGTCAGTCAGTGAGTCAGTCAGTCAGTATCAGTCAGTCAGTGAGTCAGTCTGTCAGTCAGGCAGTATCAGTCAGGCAGTAAGACTCCGCTCGACAGAACTCCGATAGCCTAATGGCTAGACCGCTGGTCTTCCAAGCGAGTGGCCTGGGTTCGAGTCCCAGCCGGAGCGAATATCTTCAATGTATATATTTCTTTTCTAATTTGAAAATTCTTTTTTTTTTCAATTTCTTTCCTTTGCAATTATTGATTATTTATGTAGGGAAGAAAATTCTGAGTCAGTTTAATTTTTCGACACGAAGATTTCAAAGTGTTTAAATAAACAATTACCAAGGTGCATTTTTTGTTTTTATTATATTTAAAACTCCAACGGACAGAGCTCCCATAGATTAATGGCTAGAGTGTTAGGCTTCCAAGCGAGTGGCCCTGGGTTCGAGTCCCAGCTTGAACGAAAATCTTCAATGTATACTTTTAGTTTCTAATTTGAAATTTCTTCTTCTTTTTTTTTTTTAATTTTTCTCTTTTGCGAATATTGATTATTTATGTAGGGAGAAAAATTCTGAGTCAGTTTAATTATTCGACCTGTAAATTTCAAAGTGTTTGAATCAATAATTACCAAGGTGCATTTTTTGTTTTTATTATATTTAAGACTTCCATCGACAGAGCTCCGATAGCCTAATGGCTAGACCGTTGGGTTCCAAGCGCGTGGTACTGGGTTCGAGTCCCGGCCGGAACGAAAATCTTCCATGTATATATTTCTCTTCTAATTTGAAGATTCTCTTTTTTTCAATTTCTTTCTTTTGCAAATATGGATTATTTATGTACGGAAGAAAATTCTGAGTCAGTTTAATCATTCGACCTTTAGATTTCAAAGATTTTAGATGAATAATTACTAAGGTGCATTTTTTGTTTTTATTATAATTAAGACACCGATCAACAGAGATCCGATAGTATATTGGCGAGAGCGTTGGGCTTCCGTGAGTGTCGCCCTGGGTTCAAATCCAAGCCGGAAAGGAAATCTTAAATGCAAATATTTTTTTCTAATTTTATAATTCTTTTATTTTTATTTTTCCCTTTTGCGAAGTCAGTCAGTCAGTCTGACAGTCAATCAGTCAAGCACTCAGTCATTCAGTCTCAGTCAGTCAGTCCAGTCAGTCAGTCACTCAGTCAGTCAGTTAGTCCTTCAGCCAGTCAGTCAAGCAGTCAGTCATTTAGTCTCAGTCAGTCAGTCAGTCAGTCAGTCAGTCGGTCAGTCCTGTGCAGTCAGTTAGTCACTAAAGCAGTCAGTCAGTCTCAGTCAGTCAGTCAGTCAGTCAGTCCAGTCTCAGTCAGTCAGTCAGTCAGTCTCGGTCAGTCATCAGTCAGTCATTCAGTCAGTCAGTCAGTCAGGCAGTCAGTCAGTCGGTCAGCCTTATTCAGTCAGTCTGTCAGTCAGTCAGTCAGTCAGCCTTATTCAGTCAGTCTGTCAGTCATCCTTATTCAGTCAGTCTGTCAGTCAGTCAGTCGGTCAGTCCTGTCCACTCAGTCAGTCAGTCTCAGTCAGTCAGTTAGTCAGTCAGTCAGTCAGTCAGTCAGTCAGTCCAGTCTCAGTCAGTCAGGCAGTTAGTCAGTCAGTCTCGGTCAGTCAGTGAGTCAGTCAGTCAGTTAGTCAGTCAGTCAGTCAGTCAGTCAGTCAGTCCAGTCTCAGTCAGTCAGGCAGTTAGTCAGTCAGTCTCGGTCAGTCAGTGAGTCAGTCAGTCAGTATCAGTCAGTCAGTGAGTCAGTCTGTCAGTCAGGCAGTATCAGTCAGGCAGTAAGACTCCGCTCGACAGAACTCCGATAGCCTAATGGCTAGACGGCTGGTCTTCCAAACGAGTGGCCTGGGTTCGAGTCCCAGACGGAGCGAATATTTTCAATGTATATATTTCTTTTCTAATTTGAAAATTCTTTTTTTTTCAATTTCTTTCCTTTGCAATTATTGATTATTTATGTAGGGAAGAAAATTCTGAGTCAGTTTAATTTTTCGACACGAAGATTTCAAATTGTTTAAATAAACAATTACCAAGGTGCATTTTTTGTTTTTATTATATTTAAAACTCCCACCGACAGAGCTCCCATAGACTAATGGCTAGAGTGTTAGGCTTCCAAGCGAGTGGCCCTGGGTTCGAGTCCCAGCCTGAACGAAAATCTTCAATGTATACTTTTAGTTTCTAATTTGAAATTTCTTCTTCTTTTTTTTTTAATTTTTCTCTTTTGCGAATATTGATTATTTATGTAGGGAGAAAAATTCTGAGTCAGTTTAATTATTCGACCTGTACATTTCAAAGTGTTTGAATCAATAATTACCATGGTGCATTTTTTGTTTTTATTATATTTAAGACTTCCATCGACAGAGCTCCGATAGCCTAATGGCTAGACCGTTGGGTTCCAAGCGCGTGGTACTGGGTTCGAGTCCCGGCCGGAACGAAAATCTTCCATGTATATATTTCTCTTCTAATTTGAAGATTCTTTTTTTTTTTTCAATTTCTTTCTTTTGCAAATATGGATTATTTATGTACGGAAGAAAATTCTGAGTCAGTTTAATCATTCGACCTTTAGATTTCAAAGATTTTAGATCAATAATTACTAAGGTGCATTTTTTGTTTTTATTATAATTAAGACACCGATCAACAGAGATCCGATAGTATATTGGCGAGAGCGTTGGGCTTCCATGAGTGTCGCCCTGGGTTCAAATCCCAGCCGGAAAGGAAATCTTAAATGCAAATATTTTTCTCTAATTTTATAATTCTTTTATTTTTATTTTTCCCTTTTGCGAAGTCAGTCAGTCAGTCTGACAGTCAATCAGTCAAGCACTCAGTCATTCAGTCTCAGCCAGTCAGTCAAGCAGTCAGTCATTTAGTCTCAGTCAGTCAGTCATTCAGTCAGTCAGTCAGTCAGGCAGTCAGTCAGTCAGTCAGTAGGTCAGTCCTGTGCAGTCAGTTAGTCACTAAGGCAGTCAGTCAGTCTCAGTCAGTCAGTCAGTCAGTCAGTCCAGTCCAGTCTCAGTTAGTCAGTCAGTCAGTCTCGGTCAGTCAGTCAGTCAGTCATTCAGTCAGTCAGTCAGTCAGGCGGTCAGTCAGTCGGTCAGCCTTATTCAGTCAGTCTGTCTGTCAGTCAGTCAGTCAGCCTTATTCAGTCAGTCTGTCAGTCATCCTTATTCAGTCAGTCTGTCAGTCAGTCAGTCGGTCAGTCCTGTCCAGTCAGTTAGTCAGTCAAGCAGTCAGTCAGGTAGTCAAGCAGTCAGTCAGTCAGTGTCAGTCAGTCATTTAGTCATTCAGTCAGTCAGTGAAATAGCCAGTCAGAGAGTCAAGCAGTCAGTCAGTCAGTCTCAGTCAGTCAGTTAGTCAGTCAGTCAGTCAGTCAGTCAGTCAGTCCAGTCTCAGTCAGTCAGGCAGTTAGTCAGTCAGTCTCGGTCAGTCAGTGAGTCAGTCAGTCAGTATCAGTCAGTCAGTGAGTCAGTCTGTCAGTCAGGCAGTATCAGTCAGGCAGTAAGACTCCGCTCGCCAGAACTCCGATAGCCTAATGGCTAGACCGCTGGTCTTCCAAGCGAGTGGCCTGGGTTCGAGTCCCAGCCGGAGCGAATATCTTCAATGTATATATTTCTTTTCTAATTTGAAAATTCTTTTTTTTTTCAATTTCTTTCCTTTGCAATTATTGATTATTTATGTAGGGAAGAAAATTCTGAGTCAGTTTAATTTTTCGACACGAAGATTTCAAAGTGTTTAAATAAACAATTACCAAGGTGCATTTTTTGTTTTTATTATATTTAAAACTCCCACCGACAGAGCTCCCATAGACTAATGGCTAGAGTGTTAGGCTTCCAAGCGAGTGGCCCTGGGTTCGAGTCCCAGCCTGAACGAAAATCTTCAATGTATACTTTTAGTTTCTAATTTGAAATTTCTTCTTCTTTTTTTTTTAATTTTTCTCTTTTGCGAATATTGATTATTTATGTAGGGAGAAAAATTCTGAGTCAGTTTAATTATTCGACCTGTAAATTTCAAAGTGTTTGAATCAATAATTACCAAGGTGCATTTTTTGTTTTTATTATATTTAAGACTTCCATCGACAGAGCTCCGATAGCCTAATGGCTAGACCGTTGGGTTCCAAGCGCGTGGTACTGGGTTCGAGTCCCGGCCGGAACGAAAATCTTCCATGTATATATTTCTCTTCTAATTTGAAGATTCTTTTTTTTTTTCAATTTCTTTCTTTTGCAAATATGGATTATTTATGTACGGAAGAAAATTCTGAGTCAGTTTAATCATTCGACCTTTAGATTTCAAAGATTTTAGATCAATAATTACTAAGGTGCATTTTTTGTTTTTATTATAATTAAGACACCGATCAACAGAGATCCGAAAGTATATTGGCGAGAGCGTTGGGCTTCCATGAGTGTCGCCCTGGGTTCAAATCCCAGCCGGAAAGGAAATCTTAAATGCAAATATTTTTTTCTAATTTTATAATTCTTTTATTTTTATTTTTCCCTTTTGCGAAGTCAGTCAGTCAGTCTGACAGTCAATCAGTCAAGCACTCAGTCATTCAGTCTCAGTCAGTCAGTCCAGTCAGTCAGTCACTCAGTCAGTCAGTTAGTCCTTCAGCCAGTCAGTCAAGCAGTCAGTCATTTAGTCTCAGTCATTCAGTCATTCAGTCAGTCAGTCAGTCAGGCAGTCAGTCAGTCGGTCAGTCCTGTGCAGTCAGTTAGTCACTAAAGCAGTCAGTCAGTCTCAGTCAGTCAGTCAGTCCAGTCCAGTCTCAGTCAGTCAGTCAGTCAGTCTCGGTCAGTCAGTCAGTCAGTCATTCAGTCAGTCAGTCAGTCAGGCAGTCAGTCAGTCGGTCAGCCTTATTCAGTCAGTCTGTCAGTCAGTCAGTCAGTCAGCCTTATTCAGTCAGTCTGTCAGTCATCCTTATTCAGTCAGTCTGTCAGTCAGTCAGTCGGTCAGTCCTGTCCAGTCAGTTAGTCAGTCAAGCAGTCAGTCAGGTAGTCAAGCAGTCAGTCAGTCAGTCTCAGTCAGTCAGTTAGTCAGTCAGTCAGTCAGTCAGTCAGTCAGTCAGTCAGTCAGTCCAGTCTCAGTCAGTCAGGCAGTTAGTCAGTCAGTCTCGGTCAGTCAGTGAGTCAGTCAGTCAGTATCAGTCAGTCAGTGAGTCAGTCTGTCAGTCAGGCAGTATCAGTCAGGCAGTAAGACTCCGCTCGACAGAACTCCGATAGCCTAATGGCTAGACCGCTGGTCTTCCAAGCGAGTGGCCTGGGTTCGAGTCCCAGCCGGAGCGAATATCTTCAATGTATATATTTCTTTTCTAATTTGAAAATTCTTTTTTTTTTCAATTTCTTTCCTTTGCAATTATTGATTATTTATGTAGGGAAGAAAATTCTGAGTCAGTTTAATTTTTCGACACGAAGATTTCAAAGTGTTTAAATAAACAATTACCAAGGTGCATTTTTTGTTTTTATTATATTTAAAACTCCAACCGACAGAGTTCCCATAGATTAATGGCTAGAGTGTTAGGCTTCCAAGCGAGTGGCCCTGGGTTCGAGTCCCAGCTTGAACGAAAATCTTCAATGTATACTTTTAGTTTCTAATTTGAAATTTCTTCTTCTTTTTTTTTTAATTTTTCTCTTTTGCGAATATTGATTATTTATGTAGGGAGAAAAATTCTGAGTCAGTTTAATTATTCGACCTGTAAATTTCAAAGTGTTTGAATCAATAATTACCAAGGTGCATTTTTTGTTTTTATTATATTTAAGACTTCCATCGACAGAGCTCCGATAGCCTAATGGCTAGACCGTTGGGTTCCAAGCGCGTGGTACTGGGTTCGAGTCCCGGCCGGAACGAAAATCTTCCATGTATATATTTCTCTTCTAATTTGAAGATTCTCTTTTTTTCAATTTCTTTCTTTTGCAAATATGGATTATTTATGTACGGAAGAAAATTCTGAGTCAGTTTAATCATTCGACCTTTAGATTTCAAAGATTTTAGATGAATAATTACTAAGGTGCATTTTTTGTTTTTATTATAATTAAGACACCGATCAACAGAGATCCGATAGTATATTGGCGAGAGCGTTGGGCTTCCGTGAGTGTCGCCCTGGGTTCAAATCCCAGCCGGAAAGGAAATCTTAAATGCAAATATTTTTTTCTAATTTTATAATTCTTTTTTTTTTTTATTTTTCCCTTTTGCGAAGTCAGTCAGTCAGTCTGACAGTCAATCAGTCAAGCACTCAGTCATTCAGTCTCAGTCAGTCAGTCCAGTCAGTCAGTCACTCAGTCAGTCAGTTAGTCCTTCAGCCAGTCAGTCACTAAGTCAGTCAGTTAGTCCTTCAGCCAGTCAGTCAAGCAGTCAGTCATTTAGTCTCAGTCAGTCAGTCATTCAGTCAGTCAGTCAGTCAGGCAGTCAGTCAGTCGGTCAGTCGGTCAGTCCTGTGCAGTCAGTTAGTCACTAAAGCAGTCAGTCAGTCTCAGTCAGTCAGTCAGTCAGTCAGTCCAGTCCAGTCTCAGTCAGTCAGTCAGTCAGTCTCGGTCAGTCATCAGTCAGTCAGTCAGTCAGGCAGTCAGTCAGTCGGTCAGCCTTATTCAGTCAGTCTGTCAGTCAGTCAGTCAGTCAGCCTTATTCAGTCAGTCTGTCAGTCATCCTTATTCAGTCAGTCTGTCAGTCAGTCAGTCGGTCAGTCCTGTCCAGTCAGTCAGTCAGTCTCAGTCAGTCAGTTAGTCAGTCAGTCAGTCAGTCAGTCAGTCAGTCCAGTCTCAGTCAGTCAGGCAGTTAGTCAGTCAGTCTCGGTCAGTCAGTGAGTCAGTCAGTCAGTTAGTCAGTCAGTCAGTCAGTCAGTCAGTCAGTCCAGTCTCAGTCAGTCAGGCAGTTAGTCAGTCAGTCTCGGTCAGTCAGTGAGTCAGTCAGTCAGTATCAGTCAGTCAGTGAGTCAGTCTGTCAGTCAGGCAGTATCAGTCAGGCAGTAAGACTCCGCTCGACAGAACTCCGATAGCCTAATGGCTAGACCGCTGGTCTTCCAAGCGAGTGGCCTGGGTTCGAGTCCCAGCCGGAGCGAATATCTTCAATGTATATATTTCTTTTCTAATTTGAAAATTCTTTTTTTTCAATTTCTTTCCTTTGCAATTATTGATTATTTATGTAGGGAAGAAAATTCTGAGTCAGTTTAATTTTTCGACACGAAGATTTCAAAGTGTTTAAATAAACAATTACCAAGGTGCATTTTTTGTTTTTATTATATTTAAAACTCCCACCGACAGAGCTGCCATAGACTAATGGCTAGAGTGTTAGGCTTCCAAGCGAGTGGCCCTGGGTTCGAGTCCCAGCCTGAACGAAAATCTTCAATGTATACTTTTAGTTTCTAATTTGAAATTTCTTCTTCTTTTTTTTTTAATTTTTCTCTTTTGCGAATATTGATTATTTATGTAGGGAGAAAAATTCTGAGTCAGTTTAATTATTCGACCTGTAAATTTCAAAGTGTTTGAATCAATAATTACCAAGGTGCATTTTTTGTTTTTATTATATTTAAGACTTCCATCGACAGAGCTCCGATAGCCTAATGGCTAGACCGCTGGGTTCCAAGCGCGTGATACTGGGTTCGAGTCCCGGCCGGAACGAAAATCTTCCATGTATATATTTCTCTTCTAATTTGAAGATTCTTTTTTTTTTCAATTTCTTTCTTTTGCAAATATGGATTATTTATGTACGGAAGAAAATTCTGAGTCAGTTTAATCATTCGACCTTTAGATTTCAAAGATTTTAGATCAATAATTACTAAGTTGCATTTTTTGTTTTTATTATAATTAAGACACCGATCAACAGAGATCCGATAGTATATTGGCGAGAGCGTTGGGCTTCCATGAGTGTCGCCCTGGGTTCAAATCCCAGCCGGAAAGGAAATCTTAAATGCAAATATTTTTTTCTAATTTTATAATTCTTTTTTTTTTTATTTTTCCCTTTTGCGAAGTCAGTCAGTCAGTATGACAGTCAATCAGTCAAGCACTCAGTCATTCAGTCTCAGTCAGTCAGTCCAGTCAGGCAGTCAGTCAGTCAGTCAGTCGGTCAGTCCTGTGCAGTCAGTTAGTCACTAAAGCAGTCAGTCAGTCTCAGTCAGTCAGTCAGTCAGTCAGTCCAGTCCAGTCTCAGTCAGTCAGTCAGTCAGTCTCGGTCAGTCAGTCAGTCAGTCATTCAGTCAGTCAGTCAGTCAGGCAGTCAGTCAGTCGGTCAGCCTTATTCAGTCAGTCTGTCAGTCAGTCAGCCTTATTCAGTCAGTCTGTCAGTCATCCTTATTCAGTCAGTCTGTCAGTCAGTCAGTCGGTCAGTCCTGTCCAGTCAGTTAGTCAGTCAAGCAGTCAGTCAGGTAGTCAAGCAGTCAGTCAGTCAGTGTCAGTCAGTCATTTAGTCATTCAGTCAGTCAGTGAAATAGCCAGTCAGAGAGTCAAGCAGTCAGTCAGTCAGTCTCAGTCAGTCAGTTAGTCAGTCAGTCAGTCAGTCAGTCAGTCCAGTCTCAGTCAGTCAGGCAGTTAGTCAGTCAGTCTCGGTCAGTCAGTGAGTCAGTCTGTCAGTCAGGCAGTATCAGTCAGGCAGTAAGACTCCGCTCGACAGAACTCCTATAGCCTAATGGCTAGACCGCTGGTCTTCCAAGCGAGTGGCCTGGGTTCGAGTCCCAGCCGGAGCGAATATCTTCAATGTATATATTTCTTTTCTAATTTGAAAATTCTTTTTTTTTTCAATTTCTTTCCTTTGCAATTATTGATTATTTATGTAGGGAGGAAAATTCTGAGTCAGTTTAATTTTTCGACACGAAGATTTCAAAGTGTTTAAATAAACAATTACCAAGGTGCATTTTTTGTTTTTATTATATTTAAAACTCCCACCGACAGAGCTCCCATAGACTAATGGCTAGAGTGTTAGGCTTCCAAGCGAGTGGCCCTGGGTTCGAGTCCCAGCCTGAACGAAAATCTTCAATGTATACTTTTAGTTTCTAATTTGAAATTTCTTCTTCTTTTTTTTTTAATTTTTCTCTTTTGCGAATATTGATTATTTATGTAGGGAGAAAAATTCTGAGTCAGTTTAATTATTCGACCTGTAAATTTCAAAGTGTTTGAATCAATAATTACCAAGGTGCATTTTTTCTTTTTATTATATTTAAGACTTCCATCGACAGAGCTCCGATAGCCTAATGGCTAGACCGTTGGGTTCCAAGCGCGTGGTACTGGGTTCGAGTCCCGGCCGGAACGAAAATCTTCCATGTATATATTTCTCTTCTAATTTGAAGGTTCTTTTTTTTTTTCAATTTCTTTCTTTTGCAAATATGGATTATTTATGTACGGAAGATAATTCTGAGTCAGTTTAATCATTCGACCTTTAGATTTCAAAGATTTTAGATCAATAATTACTAAGTTGCATTTTTTGTTTTTATTATAATTAAGACACCGATCAACAGAGATCCGATAGTATATTGGCGAGAGCGTTGTGCTTCCATGAGTGTCGCCCTGGGTTCAAATCCCAGCCGGAAAGGAAATCTTAAATGCAAATATTTTTTTCTAATTTTATAATTCTTTTTTTTTTTTATTTTTCCCTTTTGCGAAGTCAGTCAGTCAGTCTGACAGTCAATCAGTCAAGCACTCAGTCATTCAGTCTCAGTCAGTCAGTCCAGTCAGGTAGTCAGTCAGTCGGTCAGTCCTGTGCAGTCAGTTAGTCACTAAAGCAGTCAGTCAGTCTCAGTCAGTCAGTCAGTCAGTCAGTCCAGTCCAGTCTCAGTCAGTCAGTCAGTCAGTCTCGGTCAGTCAGTCAGTCAGTCATTCAGTCAGTCAGTCAGTCAGGCAGTCAGTCAGTCGGTCAGCCTTATTCAGTCAGTCTGTCAGTCAGTCAGTCAGTCAGCCTTATTCAGTCAGTCTGTCAGTCATCCTTATTCAGTCAGTCTGTCAGTCAGTCAGTCGGTCAGTCCTGTCCAGTCAGTTAGTCAGTCAAGCAGTCAGTCAGGTAGTCAAGCAGTCAGTCAGTCAGTGTCAGTCAGTCATTTAGTCATTCAGTCAGTCAGTGAAATAGCCAGTCAGAGAGTCAAGCAGTCAGTCAGTCAGTCTCAGTCAGTCAGTTAGTCAGTCAGTCAGTCAGTCAGTCAGTCCAGTCTCAGTCAGTCAGGCAGTTAGTCAGTCAGTCTCGGTCAGTCAGTGAGTCAGTCAGTCAGTATCAGTCAGTCAGTGAGTCAGTCTGTCAGTCAGGCAGTATCAGTCAGGCAGTAAGACTCCGCTCGACAGAACTCCTATAGCCTAATGGCTAGACCGCTGGTCTTCCAAGCGAGTGGCCTGGGTTCGAGTCCCAGCCGGAGCGAATATCTTCAATGTATATATTTCTTTTCTAATTTGAAAATTCTTTTTTTTTTCAATTTCTTTCCTTTGCAATTATTGATTATTTATGTAGGGAAGAAAATTCTGAGTCAGTTTAATTTTTCGACACGAAGATTTCAAAGTGTTTAAATAAACAATTACCAAGGTGCATTTTTTGTTTTTATTATATTTAAAACTCCCACCGACAGAGCTCCCATAGACTAATGGCTAGAGTGTTAGGCTTCCAAGCGAGTGGCCCTGGGTTCGAGTCCCAGCCTGAACGAAAATCTTCAATGTATACACTGTAAGAAATTTCACCGTTAGAATACGGTCAGTGACCGGCAGAAAATGGTCCGGTCACTGCCCGTA